>NW_006775530.1:1741886-1769866 GCF_000442215.2 Lipotes vexillifer
AAGAGCGGTCCTGATCAGCTGGCCCAAAAGCAGCTCAGCTGGGGCAGGCAGGCCTGTGTGGGAGCCACTTAACTCACCTAGCCGTTATCTCCGTGCATTAAGTAGAGGTGGTAGACCCTTCCACCTGGCTGGGCAGGGATAAAAGGGATAAGGGTGAAGCGCTGCTTATCATAAGCAGGCTGTACAGCTTTGCAAGGGTTAGACAGGCTCCATATCAGGCTGGGTATCTTTGGGCAAGTCCGTCACCCTCTCTGATCCTCAGTTTCCTCATCCGTAAAGAGTGATAATAATAATATCTTCTCCCTTATAGGATTGTGAGATTCAAATGACACAGTACATGAAAAGGCCTTGGCCTACAGCAATGATATCAATAAAATAAGAATAATAATAGCAATAGCTGGTAAGGACGCTACCATGTGCCAAGCACCCATCTAAACACATCCCATAATTAGCTTCTCTGAGTCCCAATTTACAGATGAGGGATCGTGGCACAAAGAAGTCAAGTGACCTCCAGTTTCCCATAGTCAGTGAGAGGTGGAGCCGGGATTTGGGCCCAGGCAGTCTGGCTCCAAAATCTGTTCTCTCCCCAACTCTCTGATGCTGCCTTTATCATTATTGTCATTATACTTACTTTAGGAATAAGGCTGTGTACCTCATCATCATCATCCCACGGGGTTAATGCACGAGCCAGTGCTTGGAAACTGGACCCTGAGGCATCCGCTATGTGGAGCATGAGGGAAGGGTCCCCGGTCGTCTCTGACCCTCTATCTTCCATAGGAAGGGAAGAAACTTATTGAGATGGAGGTGAAGTACGTGGATTTTCTCAACTCATCAAAATTCTGGAGGTGCAAGGAAATGTGTAGATAACAGTTTTTAAGGAGAAAAGTCAATAGATGCTGAAAGAGACTGAAAATGCAACCCTGCCCTGCCTCCTTCCTCAGGCTATGCACTGAGGGGGACATTGTCCCCACAGGGGATAAACAAGGGGCTGCCTGTGGGTGATAGAGTAGGAGGTCCCTGGTCCCCCAGGCATTGACTACCCCTCTTGCATTGGTTGATCCCAGAAATGAAGGCTTCTGAGGCCTGACTTGAAGTCCTGAGGCCGGTTCATGTGCTCAGCCCATGTCCCAGAACTTCAGCTGGCCCAGCAGGGGGACCCTGGCTCAGGGCTGTCAACCCCGAGCCTCTCCCTGTCTCACTGGTGGCCATAGCAGCTCTGTGAAGCTTCCTCCCAGACTCACCTGGCCCCTCCCAAGCCAGCCTCAGGGGTGTGGCCTAGTACCCCTCGCCCCTCCAAGAGTAAATGCCCAGCCAGGTACTTGCTGGGCCCTAGCCTCCCCCCACTTCTTCGCTCCTCTCCCCCTTCCTGAGGCCCACTCCTACAAATAGACCAACCAGTGCCTCCTCTGTGCTTACCCCCTCTCCATCCTGCCTTTGAGCACCCCCGTCAGCATCCTGTCCTCATGCCATCCCCGTGTCCTCCCAAAGACATGCACCCAGGAGGCCTGTTCTAGATCTGCCTACAGATGGTTCCTGCTCCAGACCCCTCATCTCCAAGAAAAACCAGCAACTCCAGTTTCACACCCATTTTTGGATGAGCTCCAGGTCAAGGTTCAGGCCCGTGTGGCATTTACGAGGGGACAGAGCCAGGTACCTGTTGACTTTAGGAACAAATAAAAAGATAGATTTTCCTAAGCCACCACCCTCTTGAAATGGGCTTTTCTGTTCTAATATGGGTTCCAAACTGGTTTGCAAGGTGACGTGTGACATATGGGATGCTAGGACAGACTACAAAATGCGTGGGATCCTCCTAAGCTGGCTGGAGGGGGATATGATGCCGACATGGATTTATTCTTTGCCTTTTCCACTTGCCTTTTGGGGAACATGTCCCTGCAGGAAAGTGAGTCTCTCACCTGAGGAAAGATCTCAGCTTTAAAAAATTTAGTGCACTTCTTTTTATATCAGATGGTTATATTTAAAGTATTCAAAGGCCTAGATTTACATCATCTTGGTTAAATTACTCATCACATATCTCTCATCTACAACCTCTTTTTCATTTTCTGAAGGCTCAGTTTACATTAAGAGTTTTACTTTCAGTTTTTCTCCAGCCAAGTATGTGCTCATTTATGTCCTGAGTGTTTTAATTGTATGTCCACCTGCCTGGACTAACAATCTGTGAATACCTCCACTGCCCCTGCTGCTGGTCCACACAGTCTGCTGGGAGCCGTGGGTGCCTGGGTGGCCGCCCTTCTCCCACGAGAAAGTGAAACCCAAGGGCCCCGAAATGCCTCTTGGCTAATAGGCAGCATGTGACAGGGAGGAAGGAGGGAGATCAGACCACCTGATAGGGCAGGTTCATGAGAGCAACACAATTTCATTTAAAAAGTGTTATTAACGTCTTCCATTTATTGAGCACTTGATGTGTATCAGCCATGTGTTTACTGTATGTATCTTCAAAATAATCCTGTGATGCAGGCATCAGGCCCACTCCCTGGCTGAAGAAACTATAGTTCAGAGAAATTGTGACTTGGCAAATGTCCCAGCTGGTAACCAGCAGCCAGGTCTGTCTGACAACACAGCCCTAACACTGTATGTATGTGTTTTCTCATTAATAGCTCATCTCGTTCCAGACAGACTTTGAGGCAGCTCAGAGGGAGCTGTGTGATACAGCAAAGCAACACAAATAACAGTAGTGAGGAAGGTGTGTTAAGGGAACTCAGAAGGCACCAGGGTGTCTTGCAACATGGACTGAGCTCCAAGCTTCCTAGCAGCCAGAGCAAAGAAAGCCTGAGCTCTTCCCCAGTTGTTGGTGTAGGTATAGCATAAACACAAATCAAACACAGGCCAAGGTCCCGAAGAAGCACAATTTTTCCTAAGTTCTAGTCCAAAAACAAATATCTCCCAAGTAACCCTTAGGAAGGCTTGAGTGTAACAGGAGAACAACTGAGACATCTCAGCAGCCCCAGCACAGCATGGCCAGGCAGGATAGCTCTGGATTGAGAGTTTGAGGGGGTTGAGGGGTGCTGGGTCAGCCGTGCCTCTGAGCTCAGCCATGGCAGCTGTCTTAGCTTGGTTTCCCTGAGTTGTGTGCAGACTTGACGGTGAGTGCAAGGAAGTGATGAAGGCAGGATTGGGAAGAGGGAGAAACTGAGCCAGACTGTGGTTGCACCTGAGGCCTTAGCAGTTCTGCAGGGAACTCGGGAGCTGAGATGGCCCCTCAGAGTCGTCCCAAACGGAGGCCAAGGGGCCTGGCCTTGGTGCTTTCTCCCCAGGCCAACCTCTGGGAAGGGGCTTAACCTTGAGTGAGGCAGTTCACCTCTGCCAAGGGCAATTCCAGGAAGGGATGCAGCTGCGAGATAGTCCCAGCATCTAGAGGATAGATGTGCCAGCCCTGAAGACAAGGTCTAGGCAGACACCACAGCAGCCACTACAAAGAGCCCTTGGGTATGGCATTTGTTTGTTTGGGTTTTTTTTTCTTCTCTTTGGCCGTGCTGTGCAGCATGTGGGATCTTACCCCGACCAGGGATCGAACCCCATGTCCCCTGCAGTGGGAACGTGGAGTCTTAACCACTGGACCGCCAGGGAAGTCCGGGTACAGCATTTGTGACTGAGTGCCCCAGAAATCCGTAGGGAGCTCTCCAGCCATGGAGGTCTTAGGGGGACTGACACATCCTCCTAGGACACAGGCCTCCCGCTTGGACTTGGACAAAGCAGGCCCTTGGACCAGCCAAGATGCCCCTGGAATACAGCATTGCCTGTGCTCTGACACACCAAGTGCTGAAGCCCTAAGGGCTGCTCTGGTTAGCGTGGGGAGTAATAACTTCAGCCTGGAAACTGCTAAACACCCACCGAAGGCACACCTACCTACACACACACAACTTCAGAAATAAAAGATCCAGCAAGCGCCGGGCTTTAGCAGTATTACTGCTTCCTGGTGAACTTGCCAAGGTAAACTGTTTGCTAGGCCTACAAGGAGGAGGCAGAGTGAGGGGGCGAGTTGGGTGACGCCTATAAGAGGAAACTGCCAGGGTTAGGGGAAGACGACAATGGTCTTAGACTTGCAGTTTGTTGGTGACGTGCTGCAGGAGGGATTGGGAGCAAGCCCTGCTGGGGCGGCTGCAATGACTTGGGGAGGGAACAGTGGGGCGGGAGTGTAGACCTGGGACAGCTCAGGGTCTGAGGTCCCAGGGAGGGGGAGATGGGAAGGGGCTGGCAGGGGACAAGGGAGAGATGCGGGAGGGGAGGAGTGAGACACAGCAAGAGGAAAGGGTCCAGCTCTGAGCCATGCCCTGTGACAGTTTTCATTCACGGCGAGGAGTCCTCTCTGACTGGGGCCCAGCAGGCAGCATCTGGCACCTGCCTGATCACCAGACACAGAGGTGACAGCAACCTGTACCTTTTCTTATTGGAGGTCTGCTCTCAGAGCCTCACGGAAGGCAGAATCCACAGCTCCATTCAGATTCCATTTGGTTCTTTCTGCCTGGCCTCACCTAGCTGCCCTTCAGCACAGATGTTGTTGGTTTGTAGCCAATTCAATGAACTCTTTAAATAGCCACCCTAGTGGATAACCAATCATTTCAGAACTTTAATACTAAATCAGGCTGTCGGACACATCTGGGGGCAAAGCTGCTGTATCCGAGCCAAAAACAGCCCTTTCTCTTTTACTTTGCAAAGCAGAGCATGTCACATTAAATACCTAATGGTCTAAGACAGGTCTCTTGTGACTTGAAAAAAAAAGCTGAAGAGGTAGACTCTCTCCAAGAGCCCACAAATTACATATGTAATTTGTAGATCTTTTAAAATTAGGCACTTCATTTGAAGAGCATAAAGGATAGTAAAATAGAACCTCATGTTAACGTTTAGAATAAGTGTTTGCTGTAAGTATTTTTAAAGTCAAGATTAAAATAACATAAACACAGTAGCCCTGGTTTCACTTTTATCTAAATTAAAAAGATCCTGTCAGGGAGAAAATTTAAGATGTGGGATCAAGTTTCCACAGACAGATCTCCTGGAAACTCCCAAGGAGCCCACTTTGAACCTTCTATCCAGGAAAACAGACCATCTGCAGAGCTGGCTGAAACCACAGCATGAACCTCGGCATTGCTGGTTGGGCTAAATGCCTCTCAGTCACCCACAGGTTAACCCAGCCAGGAGTCCAGTCTCTCAGGCAACGCTCCCCATGGCCCTGACCCCTGTAGCCTCTTGTCTCCGGGTCCCCCTAACTCCACATTCTCCCTGTCACCCCTCTGTCCACTCCTTAGGCTTCTCCATGGAATCTGTTTCCTTAAGCTCGAATGCCCGTCATTCCTGGAGCTTGTCCTGCCCTCTTTGGGCCTCACCCTACACTCTCCCTGTGGGATCTCGTCCGCTCTTTGGCTTCAGTTACCGGCCACCCGTGTGCTTTTCTACCTCTGGCTTGACTTTCTCTCTAACTGCGCACTTTTATGTCCTACAGCACCTCAGTCCACCTAGATGTCGCTCAGGCACCTCAGTTTCTACTGCCCAACTCTGACTCACCACTGACACCCACATGCATACCATCCCTCCCATCTCATAATGAGTCCTCACATCTCATACTGAGCCCTCACATCCACCCAAGTGCCCAGGCCTCCTCCCAGGCCCACCTGTCCCTTGCCCTCCATGTCACACCAGCCCACCAGCTCTCCAGATTCATCATCTGTGCTTCCCTGCCACCATGTCCCTAGGTGACCAAGGCAACCGGGCCCTGCTGCCTCTGAGCCCTTCCCCTCCCGCAGCACAGCCCATGTGACCTTTGTAGAACACAAATGAGACAGTCACTCTCTCCACCCGATGTCTGTGGGATCTGGCTGCTGCCAGCCTCATCTCCTGCCACGCCCCTGTTGGCTGGAGCCAAGAGCCGGCACTTTCCCCTACAGATTCTTACCCACGCCATTTCTTCTGTTCCTACTTGGACACAAATCAAGAAACAAAAGCCAGCTCCCGTTTGTGGGAGCCTCCCACGTCTTAGAGGGACTGCCACCAGGAAAACTGACTACATCTCCCAGACCCCATGAGTCGAGCTGCTGGTGTGGGAGACCAGGCTGAGCCTACTCCACAGGCAGAGCTGCACAAAACAGAGCGGAGAGGGAGCCTTGGTTTGATAAAGAGGGGACACAGCTGTTCCTTATCTTCCCAAAGACGCCCTTAAAGATTTTCTCCAAGTTTTTAACAAAGAGGAAAGCCAGGATTTTCCTGTCCAGGCTGTGTTTTCAAAATACTCTCTCATTCCCCCATCACTTGCTCAGCTTCACCAAAGCAGTTAAATTACCTAGGGCCCTTTAAAATGTCCTCATGATGGGAATCTTGCAGATACTTGTTTATCTTCCAGCTGCAAGGCCTTCACAGGTCACACATGTCCATGCGGTAGAGCCCTAGCAGAGTCTGGGAATGTCCTGGGGCCAGAGGTGGGGAAGGAGGCTGGAGCAGGGGATCTGTCTCTGGGCTGGGCCGTAGTCCGGCAGCGCCCTCCATATCACCAGCAGACCAAGCCAGGCCACACCTGTCCGCCTCTCAGGTGGAAGGCATGGATGGGCTGGTGGGAAGGTTCTCAAAGGCCCACAGGCCTACACCTTGCCAGGCAGCACCCCAGGCCAGTAGGAGAGCACTGAGACCAGAGACCCTCCCCATTTTACAGGTGAGGGAACTGAGGTTCAGGGGGTGAGGGTACTTGCTCCAGGCTTCACACTTGGTTTGGAGCAGCTGGTCAGGGATTCTGAACCAGGACCCTAGTCTGCACAGCCCATGCTCCACCCATTCAAAGTCACTTGCTTCGTGTCCTTGAACTTAAAAACAGAAATTTAACGCACATAGGGGAGAGTAGAGAGGGGATTATTATGAGCTGTTTCCAAAGGAGGATTAAATCTTTTTTGGATTTTAATACACTGCCACGTTTTCATGACTAGCCTGGATTTCTCTGAGTCCACTTATCTTTTTACAGTTTGACCTTTAAACAGGAAAAACCTCAATGATTTTCCACTGAAATGGATGTATTTTTCTGAATGATTAGGGAATGAAAAACAGAGCCGGTCAGCATTAAAGTCCTTCAGGAGTGATTTTCCCTGGAGGACGGGGTTCACCAAACTACCCCTCATGATGGGGCTCTCGTACCTATTTGTTTGCCTTCCAGCTGCAAGGACTTTACTGCTCATGGTCTACCCAGGAGGAGAGGGGAGCTTCATCTTGGATTCAGAGGCAGGAGCGGAGCTGGTTCCCCCGCTGCCACACCTCAGAGTGGCCAAAGCTGTGGAGGGTGAGGCAGGAACACAGGGCTCCACAGTGAACTGATGGGGCAGTGCTAGCATCAGAACTACCCTCAAGGGCATCACCGGGCTCCAGGCCAGTAGGTCCACCTGTTGTCAGAGAGCAGGCTTTCCACACAGGACACTGCCAGGACACTGCAGGGAAGCAGAGGGTGATGTGGAAAAAGCATTCGCAGTGTGGCTGGGACAAATCGCTTCAGCTTTCTAAGTCTGTTTTCTTTTCCATAAAATGGTAAAGATAACAGTTACTTGCAGGATTGTTAGGAGGTAAACATATTTAAGTTGGTGAATACATAGTAAGTGCTCAGAGAACTGGGTTCCATTCCCTGCTCAAGAGCCTCAACTTTTAAAAACACTACTTTCTAACATGGACCACACACTGCCCTACCTTCTTAAGCAATGGAGATGGAATATTATTCCACAACGTCTTCATAACTCAGGGATCCTCTTTACAAAAATGTGGGAATCATAGAATATCAGTCTTCAATGGGAGCCGAGAGCCTGTCCAGGCCAAGCCATCCCCACCGGGATCTCACACATTTGAGATCTGCACAGCCATTTACCTTGTGCTTTTTTTCTCTTGATTTTGATTTTTTTAAAATTGAAACCAGGTTACAATGTTGATCAGAACTGTGTGTTAAATAAAAGCAAGTCGGCTCTGAGTGAGGGCTTCAGGGTCTCCTTACAAAGCAAAGCCCAATAGTCTTGGAGGGGCGGTGGCAGCCATTTCTACTGCTTTGTGTTTACTTCTGGATTCACAGCTATGTTTTGGGAGGTAGGCGTGGCTGGAAATCTGTTGAATGTCCTGATCTTGACCTTTTATATATGTTTGGTGTTAGGCGGTTTGGTCACTTGTGGGACTTGGAGGCTGTCATCCTGGCCATGGGCTTCCTCCCTGCCCACTCCCAAGGGCTGTGTCTGGCAGCCAGGAATGGCAGTGTATCTTGGCACTGGGCATTGGGCCAGTGGGGACTCATGGTTCCTAACAGGCTGCTGGTGGGGGGGGACCTTGACAGTCAGTAAAATTTTCTTCCATGTCCTCACCATCCACTCATTCCTCGTAATCTGCACTTCATGCCCTCCTTTCCCTATTCCTTTTCCAGGAAGGTGCCTCAGTCTCATCCAACCCTGTCTCTGCTGCCCTAGACGCCACGCAGTGTACTTTCCCAGCGTCCTCCCGCGTCCTCTTCTCCATCCTGTCGCCTTGCTGCTTCTAGATGCCCACTCTCCCCACAGCACTATCTTTGGCTTGTTTCTCTGCTCAGCAAATGCCCCTTAGTGGCTCATAAACTTCCTGATGAAACTAACCCTCACCGGCCTCCCGCCTCTGGCTCCCCTGGTCCAGGCCCACATTTGTAGCTGCTAGCCGCCTTCTCAAACTCAACACGTTACAAAACACACTTCCCCCATGCCCTCATTTCTGCTCAAGGCACACTGGCCTCCCAGCCACCCTGTCTCCAAACATGATGATCAGACTCCTGAATTCCTCTTGTCTATCATTTCCACTTCTACCCCCCAACTCCCACCCTCAGCACTTCTTGATGGCCACCCCATTGCCCTGGGGTGTCCAGGGTATCACAGCCACTTCCCCTGTGTGCCACCAGGACAAAGCAGGGAGGGAGCTCTATTTTACAGAGTCAAAAACTGAGATAAAGTTTGGGGCTTGCTTTAGTGACCCAACTGGCTTTATAAGGATGCTCTGCATGTTGGCTGCAGCTTCCTCCACTGCTGTGCTCAGGCCTCATCTTCTTTGATCTTTATCCATCATCACTTCCACCTGCCCCACCTTGATTCTTGTGGGCAGCACAGCTGGCCATCAGCTCAGCCTCAGTCCATTCCCCGTCCCTTCCCCTCTAACCCCTCACTCCCTACCCTTCCATCCATGACTGCAGGGGAGGCGGGAGCGACAAAGCAGGGAGACAGGACAGGGGCTCCTCTGGGCCCCACAAGCCCAGGCCGCCATCTTGAACTATAGTGGTCACTTTGGCAGAGGATGGTGGAAGGTGTCAGGGAACTGCCCTTGCCCTCAGACCCCAGCTCTCAGCCCCTATCTGGCCAGGCAGTGTGACCCCCGTAACTGGAACTCCTCACTCCAACCCCACAGCAGTGCCCCAGTAACAAGTACCCAAGGAGTTTGCCAGTTCTGGTCACTGCACTGAGGTGGTCCTGGCAGGAGGACAGGCCTGGGGGAGCAGGGGGACTGGGTTGACCCAGGGGCGGCACACAGGCCAGCGCTGCCTGGACGCTGTCCCCCCAACCATGCCCAGGGGGGCACTCAGACCTTAAACCAGTTCAGCCACATGGTCTCCTCCTGCTGGCTTCTCGTTCTGGTCTCTCTCTTCACACCTTAATGCTGACAGCAGCCCTCACCCTCCCGCAGTGGCAGCCAACGATGGCCAGTGGGCTCCCTACTTGGGCAGAACTCACCAGCATCTGCTGCAGAGTCTGAGCGATTCCTGACCTGATATTTCAGATGCTGTGGTCCTGCCATTAAGAGTCTGCTCTGCCTAAATTCTCTCCATCCACTGTAGGCTCAGGGCCCACTAATGCTGCTGGTATCCCTGTTCTGTTTATTTTACCTAAAGTACTTTTTGGGCCCTTCATCTGACTTATAAGTCCTTTTCCATGTCTGGGAAACTTTGGAATTAACAAACAAAAAAATTAGGATCTATTCCAGTGTTTCCATCCATGGTGATGGAGAAACAGATAAAATGATTCTCAGTCAAACCCTGCAGCAAAGTGAGGATTCGTAGCTGGGAATGCTCGTGCATGCACAGCTGTTTTGAGTCTTGAGTGTCCAGTGTCAGGCTGATTTAAATCCTTTAGCCCCCACACTGTTTCTTCTTAACCCCTTTGCTTAGGGATGCCAGATTTAGCATATAAAAATATAAGACAGTCCTGCCCCTGAGGCCAGGGTGGCAGTGGTGAGACCCGCTGGGGAGGGGAATTCATGCGTCATCTGTGGCTGAACCTCAAAGCAGCATCTGGGGTGACAACACCAACAATGTTCAGGTTGGTGGGGCCATCCAAGTGTGTGGACAGCAAGGACCGCCCCATAGCCCTCCCCTTTTCCCTCCCCCAGGGGCATCTGCCCCCCCACCCCCGCCCCCGCCCCAGAGCCCTGTTCTTCCTAACATCCATGGAGCAGCCACAGAGTCTAATACTAACACCGGCCCTCGTGGGGCATTTGTGTGTCCAGCTCTGGGCTGCGGACCTTCTGGGGACAGCACTTGATTCGCAGCCCTCGGGGGACAGGCGGAACAATCAGAGATCCCCACTTCTCACACGGGGTCAGACAGGCCGTGAGGCTTGCCCGAGTGGGCGATAAGCTCAGCGTCCTCTCCTGAGGGTGTAAAACTTGCGGAGCTCCTTCAGCCTCCAGGGCAGGATAATCAGCCCAGGAATCACAGCCGCAGGAGCACGTGCTCCGAGCCAGGCACTGTGATGGGACTTCGAGTTGCCTTTTACCTCAGGACACCCTGATCTGTTGTTACTGAGCTACTATTCCAACCCTCACTTCAGAGATGTGGAAAACTGAGTCTCAGAGAGGGAACCTGATTAACGCAGAGCCCCCGTGCCGTCGTGCCCAGACTAGCGCTCCTGCTGCTTCCCAGCTCCTCACTTCAGACACAACTGCCCCCAACACAGACCCAGTGTGGAAGGACGTGAGGGACCCACACAGCCTGCCTCTGCCACACGTGATGTCTTGTGTGCAATGCATCCCCCCTCCTGGGGACTTGACGTCCAGGCCACGGGGCTCTGCCCTCATTGCACTGCCCCCCGCCTGGCCCCCCAGCCTCCCCGACCTCAGCAGCCTCCACAAGACCCTGCCCCCCTGAGCCCAGGGCTCCATCTCTCAAGAAAGGCATCCTCTGCAGGGCTGAAATGAGCCCTCTAGGGACATTTCAAAGAAAAGCGTGAAATACAAAGGCTCTGTAGAGAAGCACAGGAATCTGCACTAAGTGAGGATAAAAGGCAGCTGCAAACCAGCTGGTAAAATGCAGTGCCTGCTCAAATCCCACCCTAAAGCCTGCTGGGAGGACAGCTAGAGACAGGTCAGCATTGTCACTGAGGGTCCCTCCCCCACCTACCCACTAGCAGGGCCCTATGAGACCCGACACAGTCCGCAGAGCCCCGTAGTGAGTGCGCCATCAGAAGGGCCACGACAGAGCCTTCTAAAAAGAAGTCCAGGGCTTCCCTGGTGGCGCAGTGGTTGAGAGTCCGCCTGCCGATGCAGGGGACGCGGGTTCGTGCCCCGGTCCGGGAAGATCCCACATGCCGCGGAGCCGCTGGGCCCGTGAGCCATGGCCGCTGAGCCTGTGCGTCCGGAGCCTGTGCTCCGCAACGGGAGAGGCCACAGCAGTGAGAGGCCCACGTACGGCAAAATAAATAAATAAATAAATAAAAATAAAAAGAAGTCCAGGACTTCCCCGGTGGCGCGGTGGTTGAGAATCCACCCGCCAGTGCAGGGGACAGGGTTTCTAGCCCTAATCCGGGAAGATCCCACATGATGCAGAGCAACTAAGCCCGTGCACCACAACTACTGAGCCTGCGCTCTAGAGCCCATGCTCTGCAACAAGAGAAGCCACCGCAATGAGAAGCCCGTGCACCGCAACAAAGAGTAGCCCCCACTCGCCGCAACTAGAGGAAGCCCACGCGCAGCAATGAAGACCCAATGCAGCCAAAAATAAATAAATAAATTTAAAATAAGTAAATAAAAAGAAGTCCAACATCACAACTGTACCTACTCATCCAACACATCATAACTGCCCACCTGCCCCTGGGCAGGTCCATCCAGGAGTTCTCCACAGTGAAAACCGGCAGATTTGATCATTGCTGGTTGAGAGTAATGAAAATGCTCCCACTAAGTTGCTTCCACTAATAGTGCTTGGCATTTTATGGTGCTTCTCCCATCTTTAGTTTGTGAGCTATTAGCATACAACTCTAACTGAATGGCTACTAGGAGCTGGCAGACACCCCGGGGTGCTGGGACTGTGTTCTTGCCCTCCTGGGGTTCTCAACCCAGGGGAGACAGAGCCATGGTTGAGTTCTTTATGTGCAAAATGTACCAGGCACTGGTACAGAGAAATAGGACACAGCCTCTTCCCAAGGATGGGCCGGACACACCAAATGCCTGGGTCCTGGTCATGGCCTTGGCTGGCTCAACAAATCACAAATTGTGATTTATTCATCAATAAACTGATCGCAACAAAGCCACCCAGGTCCACCCACCCAGATCTCAGTGCACATGTCTGCCACTGTTGCCTAAGCTTTGGCTCTCACAAAAAAATTTCGATATCCATCTTTTCTAAATATTTAAAAAATCTCTCCTGCATTTTCCTAGGAGTTTCCTCTGCCTCTCTTGCTGTTATAAGTTCACAAATAATTAAATACTCATGAATTGACACGCTTTGTCCTAAATGTAACTGAACCTACATAACTGATCGTTTTCCCTTTTCACCTTGGATTCCAGGAAGCTCGAGGCTAAATTTAGAACTTGATCACAGAAGAAAGGTTAGTAGTTGTAGTTGGAAATTTTGTATTCTCTTTTCTGACTGAGTTTTAATTTCCCATTTCTATTTTAATAACCTCACTGTCATATCTTTTGCTATAAGCCTCCAAAATCCTTTTTTTTTGATAAGAGGAGGAGAATAAATGGAGTCAATTTTTAAAAAGGCATACTCTCCAGGAATTCTTTCAAGAGGTTATTGATCATTGAAATTATCCTTTTCTGAGGAAGACGGCTTTAATTTATGCCTATAAGCAGGGTTCTCTGCCCTTCCAGGATGCTGTCTCAGATGTGAATTTTACAAATTGATGGAGACAGTTCTCATTGCCTACGTTCTGTTTTCCCTAAATGCCTTTAGCAACCTGTGTGTGAATCAACTCATCTCACCAAGCTACATTTATGATTAAGCAATAATTATAACGTGCCTGGACCTGCACCTCAAATGTTCACCTCAAGTCAAGATGTGTGTCCCCTTTAATCTTTTCCTGATCAAGCTTCTGCCTCATGTCTGGCCCCCACACCCCATTCTCCCTGGGAAGCAATCAGAAGACCACATTAATGAACAAACAGGCTGGAACACCCATCTGATTTTAGAAGATGCCCTCAGGCAAACATTAAATCCTGTCTCCACCTCCCTGCCCCTCATGCTCACAGTTGTGCTGCTGTGAGCGACTTTCATTCCTAACAGCTGATTCTGTTCAGCAAATGTTTGTAAATGTCAGTGGTGTGTCTCCTCCACGCTACAGTGAGCTTCCGCCCCCTGCAACTGTGTTTTCTGAGGCTTTTGTGTCTCCTAATGGTGCCTGGAACATTTTGAACATGATAAGGAACTCAAATAAAATGAACAGTAAGCGTCCCCAACCAGCTAGATCTTTCAACAAGGCCCTTAATGAAAACACTGAACCGGCATCGACATCTGATAAAGGCAAACATCTGGAGATGCCAGTGGCAGATGCCCGATTCTGCTGAGGCTGATGAATGGGCACTGAGTTATCTGGGGCTCAGCAGCATCACTCAGCTGGGCCTGCTGCTACTGCGACGACAGGCTGTCCCCTTCCCAGGACACAATCCCACCTGGAGAGAGTTGGGAATGATTGCTTGTCCATTCACCAGCCTAAGCCACGCCAGCTGACCACCACCATGGGTCTGTTGCCCTGTCCACACGGAAGAGAAGGACCAGGTTAAATTTATTTTCTCTTTCACTTTTCCATTTCAAAGAAATATCATATTTTCTAGAGGAAGGTGTTAATTATACCATAGGCACCATCAAATGGCACTAAGTGATAACTAAATGTTCAGGAGGTTGACGTGTATATTGTTTCAAGTAGCTCTGTGAGTCATTATCTAATTTAGATAAACGGCAAATAGTGGTATCATAATAGCCCCCTTTTATTCTGGTTTACACCTCATGGTCTCTGGGTGTAGAATAAGAAGTGTATCACCAGACAGGCCCCGTGGGAAAAATGGCAGGCTGGCTCAGAGCATAGGCTCCAGCATTAGACCCACGGGGCTCGAAAGCCCAGCCCTGCTGCTGACCAAGGGCAAAAGCTGTGACCGCTGAGGGCTTCTCGGACGGGATCAGGGTTGAGTACAGAGTGGGGTAAACCCCTTGACACTGTGTCCAGCATAAAGAATGGGCTCCACCTGTGTTAGCTGTTGTTAAGTCTTGGGTTGAGGGCAGAGGGATGTCTCTGGATTTCCACTCTCAGGGGTGAGGGCCATGTGCCCACATGAGCCTCCAAACTGTACCCAGCGAGAAGGGGGCGTGAACCGAGGGTTTTACTGTGAAAGGGCAGCCCCTGAGGTGTGCCATCCTGCAGCTGAGCTGGCATCTCTCCAGGGCCCAGGCCATGTTTACTTACATTTCTGAAAGAGGAAGAGGGCTTTCGGCCTACATGTTTTACTCCAAGTCACCATTTTCTTCTGAGTGTAGCTTGGCTCTTCGTGATGGGAGAGGAACATCAGGCCTCGCATACAGAATGATTCTGTGCATCTCCTTTCATGAAGGCCAGCCAGGCAGCCAGCAGAGTCTTGGAAACCATGAAGTCCTGGCCAGTAGGACAGAAGCTACAGGGCAGCCATGAGTCCCAAGGATGTGACCCCAAACCTTTATCAAAACACCTGCCTTGGGGGAAGAAACCCAAATGTCCCCGCTCATAGTGCCTCAGAAATAGGTCTCCACCAAAAGCTACAGATTCCATAAATAAGTTAAAAATCAAATTATCAGATGAGGAAAATCCCATTTTCCAAGAGTTACCAAATGTCTGGGTAAGAGCCAGGGTCTACCCCAGCCTGGCCCACAGGGCCTGGCAAGTCCAGACACATGTGACTAAGGTTACAGAGGCTGCCCCACTTCTGATGTCATCAAGAACAAGGTCTCCCACAGAGTGTGCCAGGTCACTGGAATGGCCCCGCCAAGTACCAGTGCCTTTTCGTTTCCAATTTGGGCAGAAAGCTTTCTTTTCTATGTTCTATTCTTAGAAACAGTGTTTCAGGCTGTCGTGATAGCCCCTGATTCTGCACTGGGCTGGGCCACAAACAGTCTCTGGGGGCTGGAGCCTCAGTGACAGGTGGGCCAGGGACACAGGTGACTCCTCTCCTGCTCCCTGAGGGACCCTGACTCATCCTGCAGTCCTGCTACTAAAGGTTTCCCACCAGACCCTCCTCGTCTACCAGCACTGCACACCTACCCTTCCGTTTGCTAAGCTGTGGTCACGGGGACTCCGGGAGAAAACAGAGAAACCAGGCCAGGGGTGTGATGCTGCCCCTCATCCCAGCCACGCCACAGCCTCACCGGGAGGACTGATGCTCCCTGCAGTATAAAGCTCATGGGCTTTCTGACAGCTCTTTGAGGGTCTTGGTACCTTTAGTCACAGGCATTCTGTAAAAAGGGGAAGCTTCTCTCCTCTGTTGTAGGAGGATCCAGTGGTGTATCCCTCAGGGTGCTGGCCAAGCCTCAGGGTTGAAGTGAGCCAGGGTAAATTATCCTGCAGGCGATCAAACATCAGCAAATCCATCCTAATTCACTTCATTTAAAACTTTTGTTTTCCATAAAGGATTAAGCCAGGAAAGAATTTAATCACACCAAATCCACTTCCAAAATGGTTACAGATCCCATGATCAAGAGTGATGATTAGGGGTTTCCCTGGTGGCGCAGTGGTTAAGAATCTGCCTGCCAATGCAGGGGACACGGGTTTGATCCCTGGTCCGGGAAGATTCCACATGCCACGGAGCAACTAAGCCCATGCGTCACAACTACTGAGCCTGCGCTCTAGAGCCTGCAAGCCACAACTACTGAGTCCATGAGCCACAACTACTGAAGCCCGCGCGCCTAGAGCCCGTGCTCTGCAACAAGAGAAGCCACCGCAATGAGAAGCCTGCGCACCGCAACGAAGAGTAGCCCCTGCTCAATGCAACTAGGGAAAGCCCAGGCGCAGCAACGAAGACCCAATGCAGTCAAAAATAAATAAATAAATGAATTTTTTTTTAAAAAGGGGGCTTCCCTGGTGGCGCAGTGGTTGAGAGTCCGCCTGCCGATGCAGGGGACGGGTTCGTGCCCTGGTCCGGGAAGATCCCACATGCCGCGGAGCGGCTGGGCCCATAAGCCATGGCCGCTGAGCCTGCGTGTCCGGAGCCTGTGCTCCGCAATGGGAGAGGCCACAATAGTGAGAGACCCGCGTACCGCAAAAAAAAAAAAAAGAGTAGCCCCCGCTCGCTGAAACTAGAGAAAGCCCACACGCAGCAACTAAGACCCAATGCAACCAAAAAATTTTAAAATAATAATAATAATAAGAGCAAAGCTAAATAAATGTCTTAATAAAAAAAAAAAGAGGCAAGACTAGCTCCTCATCAATCCAGGAACAAAGCCTCCTCACCAGCAAGTCAACAGAGTGGGCCTCGGTCCCAATGAGCCATTCTTGCCCTTGTCGGCATCTTCCTGGAAGCCTCCTAACTCAGCACACACTGGCTTCCCAGGGGAATGATGTGCCAACTTGGGAGTGCATTCTGGACTGAGATACCAGCAGGAAAGGCTCTGACCAGCCATTGCCTTAAACTCTCAGTCATGGTACCCACCAGACTGTACAACCAATCAGACCATTAGAAGAACGCCCCATGCCTTCCACCATCAGCATAAACGTGTCTTCTGACCTCATGTGGACCCTGCTCTGTGGGGCTCCCACCACTGGTGCCAAGATGAAAAGCCGGACTGAGTCACGATTCTGGCCTAAAGCTTACACTCAGATGACGACAAATGTACTGCCAGGATCAATCCCAGTCTCACAGCCCTTAGCACACGGATGCAGTCCCCTTCCCGGGGCTGGTATATCTCACATCACCCCCATTTTATGGGGGAGACAAACTGAGGGTGCTGTATCACTCAGGGCTCAGTTGGAGGCAGAACCATGCAAGCATGATGGCATAAGGAAATTATTACAGGAGTCAGACCTTACCAATTGTGAGAGGAGCTGGAGAAGCAACAGTCCAAAAGAGGGACTTGATGGACCAGAGGTAGGTCACTAGCTGGCCCTGGTGTGGGTGAGGGCGTGTTGGAGCTTTGCAGAGAGGTCTGGAAGGCAGGCCCATGCAGTGAAGGGAGGCTGGGGTAGGAGTCTGCGGAACGTTGTTGGCTCTTAGTGGCCACCACCTCCATGAGTTTGCAGAGAAGGGTCTGGGATCTCTGTTGGTCAGCTGGGCTGGCAGTCGAGAAAGAACTGGGGACAAAAATTTCAATCCAATCTGAAAGTAACAGATCCAATCACAATCCCCAATAATCTGATTATTATTTGGCCTATGTGACTCCCAAACCACCAGTTAGAAGAGAAATTCTCTCCCACTCGGAGCTGGTGAGAAGTTTTCCATGTCCATGAGCTCAGTGGCTGAGAGTTTTATGACCCTCAGGCACAGAAGGGGAAGAAAGGGCAAGCCGCACTTACTGGTTGATCTCTCAGCTTCAGTTTTGAACAGGGCAGTGTTCCAGGTGTCTAGGCACTTTTGTCAGGACTTGAAAGATGTGACCATGGCAGGATGAGGCTGCCGGTGTGCACGTGGCCAGTCTGAAGGTTGCCCCCATCTATGTCTGGGACACATGACTGTGTGTACCTATAATGTATAGTACTGAAAAAGTTTGTCTCTTCCACTTAAATTTTTCTTAAAGCTGTCAGAAAGTACTGGTTGGTTCTTCTTGTCTGAGTCTAATCCAAACATCACTGTTGTCTAACTCACTGGACCAGCTTCTATATCTTGATAAATGTTGACAGAGCCACTACATTGAATTAGCAGCTGATTATATCTGATTTACCCTGTAACAGGGTTAGGTCCATTTCCTGGGATGTAGCAGAAGGGCCCGATGGTCACCAAGATGATCCATAATTGCCTCTTAAAATTGCAGCCCAAATGGGTCACGCCAACAGGTCCCTCAAGTAAGGGGGACACCCAAGCAGAGCTGGGCAAGACAGGACAAGAAGCACCACGGCTGCCAGTACCTCCATAAAGCCCTTGACCCAGGACCACATCACCCCTGATGCTTCTGTTTGAGGGTGGCCCCTTCCAGAGGCCACTTGCCAAAGGCAAGAAATGAGACCAGGAGGCTCTGTGACAGGATAGATTGAGAAGAGCTTTGGTTTCAGAATCACATGGACCTGGGTTCAAATCCCAGCTCCTCCACTGTGATCTTGGGCAGCACGCTTTACTTCTCTGGGCCTGTTTCCTCATCTGTAAAATGGTAACGACAACAGTAGCCACCCTGATATGGTGTAGAATCGGGAGGTGTGATGATGTCAGGAACTCAGTGTAAGCCCCATGGAGCCGAGGGCTTCGGGGTATCGTGGGTGTCACTGATGTGACTGTGTTTGTCACCAGGCACTCCTCTCTGGACGTGGGCACTACAGAAGCAATGTCGATACCTGGCAGCTGGCCAAGTCCTCTAATCAGTGAAGACAGGGAACCTGGCGGTCTGGGCAAGGAGCGGCTGACTGGGCTCTGAGTCACCCAGGAGAAATGGGGACCACCACCCTCCCCCCATATTGCAGTCAGCTACATCTGGGGGAGCCTGGGCCTGGAGGGTCCTAGTATGTGGGTGTCCCCAAGATGGAATGGATGGCACTTAGCTCTTCTGGACCCCATAGGACTAGAAGGGGTCCCCTCCACTCCCACTCCCCTCCATCCCACATAGCAGCCGTGCTGGGGGGAAGGAAGGCGGAGGCCACCACTGTTGTCCTGTTTGCATCCAAAGCCTGTGAAGACCAGGGACCAGTCCTCAAAAATGAAGCGAGGTGATACCAGATGTGCAGTGGAGCATCAGGCCACGGGGCAGTGGCAGCTGGATGGTAGCTCCTCCCACCTCACCCGCAGCCACTGCCCGCCGCACCTCCACCCTGAACCCAGAGCAGGAGCCCACCTAGTAGGAGAGGCCAGAAGTCCCCACCTGGGCAAAGCCAGGCCTCACCCTTCAGCCCAGCCAGGCCTGATTTTGCATCCTGAAGTGACTTCCCCCCACCCACACACAGAGGGACAGTTTTCTTCTTTCAGTGTTTGAATGAGAGGCCAAGAGCCCGAGGAAGCTCAGGGAGAAGCTCCTCAGCCCAAGGAGGCCTGGGGGATCTGTGCTCCTTTTTCTGAGCCAACAGCTACAGGCTCCGTGTTTAAAAGTGTTTGAATCAACAGAGGAACTGTTTATCAATATTTAAAAAAAGAAATGTAATTAGAGGTTGGCAAACCCCCAGGGCTCCAGGCCATAGATGTCAAAGGCTTCCTTGACCTGGAGCCGGGCGGAGGGGTTGGGGGGAGACAGGGTGGAAAGCGACGGCAGACGTGGGCTGCTCTGCCATAAACCCCACTGGGCAGGGCTCCCTGCTGAGGCACGTGAAAGCCTCCGTGGCCAATGGAATCGCATTGCACATGCGTCCACGTTTTCCTTTCCTAGGTGGTTTTTCTTTCTAAACTTGGGAATACAGACATTCTATTTTAAGTACATTAACTGCTGTCCAATTTTAATGTAACTAATGCGAACAAAAAAAACAACTTTAAACCAAGGAAAGGAAACAATTTATGGGGTGATTTTGTGTTCACATCCCTCAAGATTGCCTGAGAACATTTGTCTAATGCATTTATTTCTGGTCAAGAGAAGTGAATACCTGACTTTTTGGTGGTTTCTGGAGAATGAGGTGTGGGCTGGCCACATCTGCCTCAGAGATGCCGGCTCGGTCCACCTCAGGTCAGGATGCCTCCTCGGGGCTCAAAGAGGTAGTGTCAGGAAGGTAAAAATAGAGCGGGATTCGGCAGCCGCCTTGACACACGGTTTTCTCATCCCAGGGACTGCCACGTAGGGCCCTCCTGTTCCAGCTATTCTAAGTGAAACAGAAAAAAAGTAAGACTATCTGAGACCTAAATAAAAACAGTGCTATATCTTAGCTACTTTTTTTTTCTGCTTTCTTCCGCCTTCTCCCAAGTGCTCTTTCTGGCTCCGCTTTCCTCACCAAGCCAAAAATGGGATACGTCTCAAGGTTCTGTCCTTGACCCCTTTTCTCCCTCCACCTGCCTTCCTTGAGAACGGACGTCCACAGCTGTGGCTTCAGCTTGGGGTCCACGTGGCCACAGCCCTGCACATTCCAGGCACTGCCCGCCTCTTGGACAGCCCCCCTCCCAGTATGAAGCCCCAACATCCTGGAACCAGATTTGGCATCTCCCTCTGGAGGGTCACATTTGGGGTATGTTGTCCCTCCTGGTCGTCAGTCCCCATGGCTCTGTCTGTATGCAGGTGGCCAGGTCCCAGCCCCTAGCCCCTCCAGAGCTCACCTCAGAGGCAGGGCTGGGAGCACCGGGTGCTGCCTGCAGGAGGCCCTCATACTGACCGCCGCGGGGAGATCGGGAAGGCTTCCCTGAGGAAGACTTTTCAGCTGAGACCTGAAGCTGAGGAGCAGCCAGCCAGCCAAGGCAGGGGGGTTCCAGCATGAGGGGACAACATGAGGAAAGACCCTGCCTGAGAGGGACCAGGACCATGGAGGAAACAGAAGGGCTCTGGAGGTGGAAGCAGAGGAGAAGACTGACAAAGAGTGAGACACGACATGGTGGTGGCTCAGGGTGTGGATGTTATTCTGGGGGCAATGAAAGAGTTTTAAGCTTGGAAGGCACTCAGGTTTGCACACAGAAAGATCACTTTGGCTTCTGTGTGAGAACGGATGGTGGGGGCCAGGCTGAAGGACCAAGTGAGAGACAATGAGCTTGGCCAGCGTGTCCTCACAGCACCTGTCCGGCCCCACAGCAATAGCTCTACCCGGTTCCTGCGGGTTCATACCTTCCAAGCCTCACCAGCATTCTGTCCAGAGCAACAGCCCTTGGACCAATCCACACACTGGTGCTAAGGACAAATAGTGGCAGCATCCACCTCAAGTCCCTCTGGGACAGGAGGGTGGCAGCAGAGAGGGGGGAGGGTGGTGGCTACAAGCCTTCCCAGACCCCTGGGGTGTTCCTCCCAGGTCTGTGGGTGCCTCCTGAGCATTAGGCGGCCCTGGAGGGTCAAAACGCTAGCCAGGAGGGGGCCATCGATAAGCCTTCCCCACAGAGTCTGGGCTCTGCCACTCTCTAGCCGTGTGACTCAGACAAGTCACTTACCCTCCCTGAGCCTCAGTTTCCCTCTCCGAGTATGGGAACAATAACACCCAAACCTTCCCAGGCTGCTCAGAGAATTAAGAGGTTCTGCATGCAACATCCTTAGCGCAGTTTCTGGCACGCAGCGGGTGCCCCCAAAATGGTTGATGATGATGATGATGGTAGTGATCTCAGCCAGCTGCAAGCACTACCACCAACACACATGAGTTCACAGAGGTCCTTTAACATTTAAGGCTAAATGTTTGCCTATCTCCCTTTATATAAGGCAGCCTAATGGATGCACTAGTTCAAACAATTAGGAGCAGTTTTCTCACAGCTCCTGCTGTGCCAACTGGTATGTACAGAGGGAACTGAACCTTTTGGTGACTGACTTTCTGGTCTGGCTAGAAACCATTTTATTAATTCAACCAAGGTTCCTTGAGTGCCTCTCAGGGACTGGGCTCCATGCTCTGCACTCGGGGGGCTCTGGGCTGCCAGCACAAAGCCCGGTGGGTGTGCAGTTGAAGGGAGGGGCTTGACAGCTGCAGAGCTGAGCCTTAGAGGCTGGGTGCCAGGTAGATGGACTGGGGAGGGTGTTCCAGACACAGGGGACAGCATGTGCAAAGGCACGGAGGCGTGAAAGAGCATGGCATGTTCCAGGAAAGAGGAAAGCTAGAGGTTGAGGCCATCACAATGAATCACTGGGAGGAAGAAAAAGGCAGACGTGAGGCTGAGGATGGGGGGTCCCATCACCAAGGGCCCCCAAGCCAGGCAAGGTAGGGGGATTTGTTCTGTGCACAGAGAGAGATCTGAGATGCTGGGTAAGGGCAGGATGAACTCAGACTGCTTGTGGTGGGGATCACGGGCTTGGACACGGAGCATGATGGAAGGGGCCACACCCAGGCTTACTGGCTGTGCCACCATGCGGGCAAGAAATGAGGAGGCCTGAGGGGAAATGACAGCCAGAGAAGGGGGGCAGCAGGGACTGCAAATGGACCGCAGAGCTGGGAGGGACTGGCTCTGGACAGGACACGTCGAGGGTGAGGAAGAGGCCAAGGACAGAGCCTGCCCACCCGACTGAAGGGGCCGGGGCTGCCGGGGCTGGGAGCTGGAGCAGAGAGGGCAGGGTGGTCCCTGGGGACAGGACTCTGACTCCTGCCTTCCCTCCACTGCTTTCAATCTCCTCTCTGTCTTTCTCTCTTCTTTAAGTGCCACCAACAGGAATTTTGTTTATTTTTTTATACAGCAGGTTCTTATTAGTTACCTCTTTTATATGTATTAGTGTATATACGTCAATCCCAATCTCCCAATTCATCCCACCAGGAAACGAAATACTTTTTAATTGTTTAATATATTTCCTTGTTTTTACTCTAAAAAAAATGAGCAAGTGGAATGTTTTCTATTTCCTCCTCAAACAGAAAAGCAAAATTACCTATACATGAGCATTCATGTGCATGAATCTCTCAATTTTTATTTTCCCTGGATGTATTAAAAAAAAAAAAAAGGCATTTCAGGCACCAGGGTGAGATTTGGCAACATCATTTGGTGCCCAGCTGGCCCTGGGTGCCCTCCACTCCACCGCAAGAGAGACTCAGGCTGGCGGCCACGACTGAGCTCATCACTCAAGGGCTTGAGTGAGACCCTGACATGACAGCTCTTTACCTGTAGGATCTGCAAATCTTCCCTCAAAGCCAGAGGGCACGTTCTTAAACCCCAGGACGATGACATTTTGATAAAGTTTTTTTTTAAAAAACGATTTCACTTTGCAAGACAAACAGCTAATAAAATAGAATCTTTTTTGGTAACCACCCATACACCAATCAATCTGTCACTCGGAAAACTTTCCTGAGACGTGTGAAATGAGGCCACTCTGGTGTTCTATGGGAACAGAGAGCCCCCCAGGAAGCCTTCTTCTCACCCAGATGACACCTGCCACCCCAAAACAGGGAAACAATCTGATTCAGAGCACAGGAAATACACGGCTAATTAGTTGCTCAATCAATACTGACTTCTGGAAGACGAGCATGAGGCAACTGTTCCAGTGTTTACAGGCAGCTGCCCACACATCCACATCATGAGTGTATCTCACCTCTTGTTTCCTTTCAATTCCATCCCTATTGGGAACAAAACACAAAAGCGGTTCCCACCCTGGGGGCCTGCAGAGTGAGCTGCACCATGTGGCCCGTTCTGTGCTGCAGCCATTCAAATAAGAACTCAAAGGGTCAACACGAACAAAACTCAAACGGACAGGTTTCAGTCAAAGCACATCTCCTCTGTGCCCATTTGAGGCTACCGTCAGAATCAAGACCCTCCCTTCACTCACTCCATCTTCCCGTCTCTGCTTGGCTGCTTCGTGTTTTTTCCACCTTTATTTTCCCTTAGCCCTAATTCTCTCACTGCTTAAAAAAAAAAAGTCGTATTATATTGTACATAGAACACAGTTTAAGTCATCTTGAATTGTTTTTAGAACAAGATGGAATAAATCTCAGTTAATCAGAATCTCCCTCAAAGCAGCTCTAACTGCAGAATTCTCCTGAGTTAACCTTGGAAGGGAAGCAGGCGCCACAGTGTTAGATACTAAGCAGCAGTGTCTGAACACAATAGGCCCTCAAGGAACGTCAATTAATTTGTTTTTAGATGATGGAATCTGCAAAGCCTCAGGAGCAAGTAAGGTGAACTGAGTAGTAACTACGTTGAAAGAAATAAATGACCAAAATACTACTAACAGGAACAGATCAGAACAACAACAAAAAATGGCTGTAATTCCATGACTACAAAAGAATGGAAAAACATCTGGATGTAGTAGTTTGCCTAAATGAAACAACAGAACAAAGGAATCAGTGATGTTGAGGATAAAATAAAACATCCAACCAGAAATGGAGACACAGAAAACAAAGGTGAAAATAACTGATCTGGAAAATGGGAAATGGGGTCACAGCCCAAAAATAGGAGAGAGAGAGATGGATGGGATGAGGCATACGATGAGGAAAACATCTGGAAAGAACTAATACAAGAAAAGTTTCCAGAGATGAAAAAACAGCTCAGCCTAGAACTAAAGTATATACACTGTGCCCTTCAAGTTTGACTCTCAGGGAAAGAAATAAACATTTGCTAGTTCAATTTTTGAATGATAAATTATCTGGCAAGCCAAAATGAAGGGAGATAGGTTCTTTTGAAATTAGAATGACAAGAGAGCTGACATCATGAGAGTAAAGATAAACCTCAGGAAAAAACGTGCAATTCTAACCACACATGTGTATTCTAACCACACACCAGTTATGCTCCTAAACAAGACCTGCTCTGTACAAGCAGAAAGAAACAAACTCCTCTCACCAGCCATTCCTAGTAGTTATTCTAGGATACTTCTGCATCCCCCACTAAGGTCCCAACCAAATGCACGGACTAGCCAGCTCAGCTTGCCTGTCCAGCCATGCCTCTTCCCTTACCTTGGTGCTGGGGTTCTAGGGGTAACTCCTTCACCAGAGTTGTCAAGACCTTTCCCCAAGGCCAGCAGTTGCTCCCCACACTCACCTCAAGGGGCTTCTGCCAACCCAACTTAGTCTCAGGTCTGCATGAAGTTTGACCCTGACACTCAGCTGAAGGGCTGTGCGACTTTGTGTATGTTACCAAACCTCTCTGGGCTTGAACCTTGTCGAAGGTAACCTGACTCCAGCATCATCGTGTGGATAAACAAACCAACCTTCTAGGTGCTAAGCCCTTTGCAAACGTTATTTCTGGACCTATAAAGTCAGTGTTATTATCCTCATTACAAGAAAGTAGAAACTGAGGCTTGGTGAGATGCCCTGCTTGAGGCCACTACTTACTGGTCTAGGGAGCAGGTCCGTCCAACTCCACAGCTGGTTCTGCTCTCCAGGCTGTGTCTCAGGACAGGTAGAGGCATCCAGGAACCCGGACCAAGCTCTGTGCGTCTGGGCATGTGGTCTCACTTGGAGCTGCACGTCCATCAGGGGTCATCCCAGGTGATGGTCTGTGGTCTGTGGGCCTGTGGGATTGAGGCTCATGGTGGATAAGCAGGCAGGCGTGTGTTTAGGACCACTGCTGGCTCGGCGGACACTGCCTTTCTGTCCTGGGTAAATGGCCCACTTTCCATGCCCACACCCCCAGGCCCGCCCTAACCCCCTCCCACTGCCTATTTAAGCAACAGGCCCCAGCTCCACTGGCCCCAGACACCGCCAGCTTCCAGAGCTAGGAGAGCAGTGCTGCAGGCCTCGCTCACTCGGGATGAAAGGTCCTTCTGTTTCACCATTTCCTACTGGTGCGTTTTGAATGATGATGCTGAGCTGGGTTATAGTGGGAGCTGATTCTGCTCGCCTGGGAGTGTACTGAGATGTATAACTGGCAGAGGGAGGCTCTGATTGAATTTTTCCCATTTCTAATCCCTGACTTGATGTGGTCTTATTTTCAAAGAGGGAGAAAGGCTGTAGTTTGTTGAAGGACAGAGGACAGCGTATTTCAAAACAAGGTCTGGCTCAGAATATCAATGATCTGACATGTTTTTCTTGTCTTTTGAGAAGAGGAAAAGTCCTGTAATCTCAAGGTTGCAGAGATTCCATTTCGCCTCAGGAACCCCTCCCTAAATAGTTAGCTCCTGTCATTTAATTTTATTTTGAAAAAA
Source organism: Lipotes vexillifer (assembly GCF_000442215.2). Classification (NCBI taxonomy): domain Eukaryota; kingdom Metazoa; phylum Chordata; class Mammalia; order Artiodactyla; family Lipotidae; genus Lipotes; species Lipotes vexillifer. The sequence goes on from NW_006775530.1 coordinate 1,767,898, forward strand.
CACACAGGGGATTTTTCAGAAGAGTTTGGGAGGGGAGAGAGGCTATGCAGCTTACAGGAGATAGGGGTTTATCTGAGGACAAAGACACCCTCCTTGGCAAATCTCTCATCGAGAGATGAGGTGTGAGCTCCTCACTGCTCTGGGAGAGCGCGGTGGGAGCTGAGAGCCGCAAGGGTTGGGATGGCTCCTTTGTGTCCACTTTGGGATGTCTGCCAGCCTGTGGTCTAGGGGCAGGGTGAAGGCGGCTTACTGAGGGTGAGGAGGCAGCCGTCCCAGGCACAGGGGACGGGACACCCTCTAACGTCTTGGCAGGTTGGACTCCCCAGGCCATGGGTGGGGAGGGATGCCTGCCAAGTGCTTAACTCAGAGGAAATAAGCCAGGGTGTCCCCATAAAAACAAGGGCCCCCTCGTGTAGAGCACGTAGAGCGAGGACCTAGGGGCTCAGGCTTCCTTCTTCCCGCTCTGATCTGGTAACATCCAGTACCTGTGCTCACTTGGTCCTGGCCATAGCCATCCAAGATCCTGTAGGGAACCCCAGCGTTACGGGGGAGGGGGCATCTGAGGCTCAGAAGTTAAATGAATTGCCCAAGACCTTTCAGCTGACTAGAACCCTTGTCTCACTGGAGCTTTTCTAATGGGTTTCTAATCAGGAGGGCACCAACTGTTTCCCAAGTGAGAAGACACTCCTTCCAGCTCCTCTGCAACATCTTTGGCTTGAGGGCAGAGGGCTTGGGACTCAAATTTCAGGTTCTTCTGAAACAGTTTGGGTGATTTGCAAAATAAGTGTATATACAGGACAGGGTCTGGTCCTGAGGGGCCCTGGGGAGTAACGGTTGCCTTGCCTGCGATGTGAGGGTGGTAAGAGGGCTCTGGGCCGGGCAGCAGAACTGGCTTGAAAAGGTGTAAAGCCAACGAGCTCCGCGCAGGGTTGCGCGGGGTGCGGGCTGAACTTCCTGGGCCGAAATCCAAGAGGCCGAGCCAAAAGCCAGGGATTCGGCTGCAAATTCGGGGGCGTGACTTGGGACTGGAAGGAGGAACTAAAGAGCCAGGACTTTGCCCGAGGCCAGGGGCGTGGCCAGAGAGCTGCCCGGGGCCAGGTTTCAGGAGGCGGGGCCGAGAGAGTCGAGGCCAGGTAGTGCCTGAGGCCCAGGGGCCGCGCGACCAGAAAATCGGGGTGGATCCAACACCTGAGGCAGGGGCGGGGCTACAAGAGTGGGGCGGGGCCAGAGAGTCTGCCGGGCCTAAGAACCCCTACTAGGGAGTGAGTGTCTGGGCCCGCTGATCCTCCGACTGGGTCAACAAGGAATGCCAGGAGCCGGTGGCTTCGTGTCCAAAGGTCTCCGCTCACACGAGCGCCCTCCCAAACGCCCCCCTCCGAAGACCCCATTGGGTTCATGAAGCGTCCCCGCTGAGCCTTTCCGCTGCCGGTCTACTCCTTATCTGCGGCCAAGCGGCTTCCTCCCCGTGCCCCACCCCCGTCCCGGTAGCCACTGTCCCTCTTTCCGGGTCTGGGTTCAGCTCTCCCCCACCCTCAGGTGTCTTTGTGAGGCTGAGATTACACAAAGCTCCTGGGGAGAACTCTGATTGTTCTAGCTTCGCCTATCAGATCAAACCCCTACCCCCCGGCTGGGGCTCCTAATTCGCCTCTCCCCTGCCACTCACCTGCACATCGCCGGCCTGCCAGGGTCCAGCCGTCCACGTGGAAGCCTCGTGCCCCCCACCCACGGAGTCCTCCGCACCTGTCAACCCTCCTATCCCCCGGACCTGTCTAGGTCTGTCCCACAAACCTCAGCTCCCAGCCCCTCTGGCTGAACTTCGTGGGGACAACGGGGCCCACACCCTCTCCTTGGCGACGTGGAGGGTGTGGCGGTGCCTCCGGCGCAGGTGCGGCCCCTCGGTCTGTGTACCTGGGTCACTTGTGCTGCGCTGCTCGGTGACTGTGGAGGTCCGGACACCTCTGTGAACCGC
>NW_006775530.1:1770009-1794218 GCF_000442215.2 Lipotes vexillifer
CGCTCATCTACTTTCAGGTCCTTGAGTTCACGCAGGGAGTGCTCCCTCTTCAGCCAGAAGGACAAGGAAGGTCCCCGCGGCCCTTCCTCAGGTGAGAGGAGCTTCTGGAAGGGGGAGGGGGACGGGAGGGGGCGCTCCAGGCCTCCCCTCATAGGCTACTTATTAATGTTTTATATAAAGAGGTGCTGTGTGAGATTGAGAAAAGGTTCTGCTGCTTGGATAAAAAGTTTGAAAACACAGCTCTGGGGTAAGCAATCTGGAGCAAGCAGTTTGGTCCCATTCTGAACCGACCATCATGTGATTCAATGCCTGCAGAGGGGGAATGTCTGACACACCCAAATCTATGGAGAAAATTCGAACTCCTTCAATAAGTAGGAAAAGGATTGAGGCAGCACTTCACAATAATGAAGGAATACAATTTAAATATCCTGGAAATTGTAATCAGATATCATTATCCATTAAACTGTTTAAAAAAATTTTTTTTAATGCTAAAACCCAGTGCATTTCACGGAAAGGATGCTGTGAAACAGGCACTCTCAAACAACCTTGGAGAAAAGCAGTTTGGCAATATATATCAGAAGCTTTAAAGTTTACCTCGTAATTCTAGTCTCGAATCCATCCCAGAGAAATAATTCAAACTACTACAATAAAAGTGGAAACCAGAAACACATTTTCTGACCCCCTGACAGTTGGGAACTTCAGTCCAGGAGCCAGGAGAGCAAGACCATTATAAGAACCTGCTTCCTCCCAAATATTGGCAAATTAGATGTTTTCACGGTTTCTGGGGAGGTCACGAAGCTGGGAGTAGGGAGATTTGGGGGTCCAAGGTGATGGTGACTGGATGGAAAAACAAAAGAGGAGATGGATGAGGCCGGCAGTCCACAGGGAGGGAGGAAAATTATTAGGGTCTTCACTAAGGGATCAGTGCGGGTGGGTGACAAATGTAAGCTTCAGAGACTGGAAAGACAGGGTGAGGATCTTGTTTGGTGGGAACTGAGAGGGAAGAACAAGCAAGACAAGGGGGATAGTGTGGGGAACTTGTCCTGGAGGTAGCGGGGCTTGGTGCTGGACAGCGCTCATTTGCATATTTTGCATATCATGTGTATTAAACTTTGGTGAGAAATGCAGAGAGGAAAGGGAAATTGGGGTCTGGTGACCAGGCTACACTTCTTGGGGACTGTCATTTACTTTTCTGAGTCTCAGTTTTCTCATCTGTAAATGGAGCCAACAATATCTGCTTGGGGTGGTTGTACAGTGTAGCTGCACCATCCGTGTCAAGAGCACATTCTATGAGATGTGTTCTGTGCAACAACTGCTCAGATGTCCCAAGAATTGGATCTGTTAGTTTTGCTTTTCTGAGGCTCATTTCTAGTCTCCCTCATGTCTCTGCCATGGACTGGCTCGTAGTCCCACCTCACAGGGAGAGAGTGTGGCAGGGAGGGAGGAAATGAGTTTGAGGTCCTGAGCAGGCCACAGGTGGCCCCAGATGAGCTGGATTGCTGAAGCCACCCTGGCTGGACTCCAGGTCTGCAGTGGGCAGGGCTGTCACTTGTCAATCAGTCATCAGGGGTTCCTATTATCTGCCTACTCTGTGCCCAACATACAGGTGAATGGGATAAAATACTGAGTGCCTGCAAGGGGAAAAAAGAACTCGAGTTCCCCAGGACTGGAGGTCAAAGTGGGTGGATGAGCTCCAAAGCTGCTGGTGTCACCATGTGGGCAGGGTCCCTGGTCCTGCAGACACCCTATAGGGCCACACACATAAGGCCCCTCCTCCCTTTGTTTTGAGGTATGGAATTTGCCAACATTGCTCAAGCCTTCTCTCTCTCAGTTCTGTGTCTAGTGTGGTAGATCTGAAAGTATGGGAGGCTGGTTACCTTTCTGGTGTGCAGACTGCAAACATGCAATAAATGCATGGAAACTAACAATGTCAAGAGAGAAATGGCTCAGTTGAGCCAGGCCAAAGGTCTCTAGTTATCCCTGGGGCCACAGAGGAGGGGACTGGCTGGGGTTTGGTGAAGAGACCATCACCAAACCCTGAGCGCCTCTGCTGAGGCCTCATCCCTTCACACAGATGATGGCTGCAGGAAACTGCCTCAGCAAAGGCATGGAGGGCTAGAAGGGCTTCGGGGGAAATTGTGCAGGTGGGGTCCCCAGGACTTCAGAAGTAGGCGGGGATATAAAGCAATCAGGCTGCTGGGCCTCGCCCCCACTTTCCTGTCCTTCCCTGCCAGGTGCATCTTCCTGGGGTCAGCAAGGGCCACTGAAGAGTTTAGCAGGGGAGCAGGGGAGCAATGTGGCCCAATGTGTAGTTTAGAAAGATGCCACCAGCTGCCATGTGGATCAGAGGAGGGAGGCCAGCTGCAGGGGGACCAGGTGATGGCTGTCACAGCGTCTAGGTGGGAGAGGGTGAGGCCTGAACTGGGCGTAGCCATGGGAATGGATGCAAGGGGTTAGGGAGGCAGAACCGTGGGCCGGGTGAGAGGAGGTGGGTATGGAGGAGGTCCAGGGGCCTAGGGGCCTAGGACCACTCAGGAGACAGAGCTGGTGTTGGGGAAGTAGAGGAAGACAAATGATAAACTTTTAGGGGAAGATGGAGAGCTGTCAATTAAATTCATGGGGTCAGAGGAGAGACACCTGGGCTGGCTATCACCTGGGAACAGGTGACCAAGAGAAGAGAGAGGAGGCAGGGGAAGGTCCAGCTCCTAAGGGGTAGGCCAGGGAGGAGGGGACAACAAAGGGCTCGGAGAAAGAGCAGTCCCAAGGGCAGGAAGGGAACAAGAAGGATGGTGGCCCAGGACCAGGGGGAAGAGAGCTGAGGGAGAGATGAGGATCAAGCCGCTTAGGCCTCCTGTTGGACCTGTTTCTTAAAGCAAATCTGGTTGAAACTGCATAGACTGTTTTCGCATTGGTGCTGACCTCTGTTCTGGAAATGTTCTTTCCAAATCTCTACCAGAAAGCCCGGTGAGATACCCTGTGCACCTTCTGTCTAGCAGTGGGGGTGGTGCAGGTAGCGTCAAGCTGGGTGGCTGCCCAGACCCGCAGCCAGCCAGAGGGTCACAGCCAGGGGGTCACTCAGTCCTTCCAGAGTGCAGCCAGCACACACCAGGCTCTCACTACTCTGAGGTCTGCGTGGTATGGGTTGGATGCTAACCAGATTCTAAGCACTTAAGTTAAACAGAACCAACTAGGGGTAAACTGTAAGTGCATGCATTGGAGCCTCTTCTCAAGCCCATTTTCCACAGCTGCTCCTCCCCCGGCGTCTCCTCCCAGCCTGTAATCTGGGATCTGGCGGTCACTGTGGCCATCAAGGGCACAAGCTGGCAGGCAGGACTCCTGAGTGACACTGCCTTCCTCGTGCCTACTCTCAGCTCTCTCTGCCACCCCATCTTACCTCCCTCCCTTGCTCACTGCTTGTTTCACCTACCACCCACCACTTTCCTGTCTCCATACCCTCTAGGAGGACCCCCCACACACTCTAATATACACCCCTAGAAAGCAAGGCTCTGCCCCCAGAAATTCTTGGGCCCTTGCTGTGAAATACCCCGAGAAGCATCTGACTCATAGGGAATGGATGCCAAGCACCCCCAGCCTCCCAGCTTGACAGCTGCTGCCCTGCCCCTGCCTCTGCCTCTGCCCCTCACCAGCCCCGGCGGGCACCAGTCAGCCAGCACGACCTGGCAGCGTCTGACCACCCCTGGCCTCTGGGCTCTGACACCCCAGGCTGTTGGCTTCATCTTGAAGCTGCCTCCTCCCATCCCCTGCAGGCCCTGCTTGGCCCCTGGGACCAACCGCATACACCTGCTGTGAAGTACTCTGGCCCAGCGGTGACACACATCACTTTAACTCACAGCTTGTGGGTCAGAGCTAGTCACACGATAACCACCCAACTGCAAGGGGACCAGGAGGTGCAATCTTGCCTCATGCCTACAAAGTAGGCCCGCACTGCTCTAGGGGCCAGAGGAAGCGACGTAAGAGGTCTGTCCTAGGCTTGCAGGCAGATGTGGGCAAAAAGGGAAGAAAAGCCTAACCGGGATCTTCACAAAGGCAAAGCATGCGTATATTTTTAAGTTAGTCACTCCTGAATGGAAACACGTCACTGTCTACACTAGCATGTCTACACCAGCGATCTGGGGACATGTGGTCTCCATCCAAGAGTTCTTGTCTCCCTTTTCAGAAGTGTAGGATTCAACAGCTAAGAGCAGGTATAGACAGGGCACCACTAACAGAGAGGCAGGGGTTAACTGGAACCCAGAGCCTCAGAAGACCCCTGGAAGCAGTTTTGGTGGCAGCAATTAGAGGGAACTTGAGGGGCTATAGATCCCCATGATGTCTTCCCCACTGGTCTTTGCTGTGGACAAATGACTAATTCACATTCTTATGCAAATGTAGCTCTAAGTCCCACTCCCCAGGGTGGCAGACACCAGCCCCCAATCTCCTCCCAGTTATACCTTCTGGAGCAGGCCCAGGACAGCCCTGCAGGCAGGTCGGAGGCCTCCCCAAGCAAGCAGTCCATGGTTCGGCCTGAGCTGGGCCATCCTCTCTCAGGAGGTCTTCAGGCTGGTTCTCTCAGAGCCAAGGGCTCCTGTGGTACCGTGTGCAGAGGCAGGACCTGAGGATAGTAGTGGCCTGGTGTCCAAGACCTCTGAAAGGGCCCAGGACAAGGGCCTCAGCCCTCAGTGGTGAGCGAGATCCAGTCTCGGTTCAGAAATGCAGCCCTCGGGCCCAGCTGCCCAGAGCTACAGGGAACGTTGGCAAGATGCTGATGCCTGATTTTATTTACTCATTTGCACTGATTTGCTTTTTAATCTTTGCATAAATTCTCCTCTAGCACTCAGTTTGTTAAATGTTCTTTGCATAGAAAACTTCGGGCTGAATGTGAAATGATTCCTTTCAGAAGAATTTTAGCAAGTCTATTCCGTTTTAGGGAGGTTTGTTGTCTTCATCTGTGTTCTCTGGTGCCTTGAAATGCCTACACACTGCTCTGCCAGCCAATCCATTCCAGGAGGAAAGGCTGTATTTGAAACCCAGCTGAACACTGAGTCTGCATAAATCCTGCCATTTGTGTGGACTTGTATTTAAAGTCCTACTCCCACAGAAAGTATGTTGTCATTTCTTCTTAAGTGAAGTATGTTCCAAACCTTGTTCGGCTCAGGGACCATTAACATCAGCTCTCATGTCAGGGAAGCAGGGACTTTGCTGGGACAAAAGCCTCAACAACGGAGCCTGAGAGAAGCGAGATTCCTCCTAGTGTCTGTCCCCGAGGAAGGACTCTCCTGAGTGGCGCTGGCCAGCAGGGAACTTGTTGGGGGCTGGCACTCAGCTGGTCACACAGCAGACAACACAGGGCTCACCTGAGGCAGGTGACGTGACCTGCTAGGGAGTTCCAGGATGCCCGGCTTCTGGCCACTTGCAAGGTGAGGCTCAGGCACAAACCTCAGCACCTGGGCAGGCTCAGAGCTCTTGAAGTAGGGCCCAGGCCCGTCTAGATGCTCAGCTGTTGGCACGTGACCTCTCCAGTAGTCAGCAACTGCCTGCTCCAGTCCTGCCCTGGAGCTGCCCTGTCAATGCCAAGTGGAGCAGACCCTATGAACAGGGCGATCTCAGACCTGATATTCATCAGGCAGGAAGCCCTCACCCCCCAGCACCTTCCCACCCTGGGTTCAGCCATCGTGAGGGCAAAGGACTGGCAGGCGGCCCTATGGGCTTCAGCCCTCAGCAGACTCTAGGCAGACAGATCTGGCTGCAGGCAGGTTCCTGAACCTAATACAAGGGTACATAGGAATGAGAGAAGATGTCGCTCAGGATGGCTCAGGGGTGGATTTAGGTATCAGCCACCATCCAGCCTTCTCCTTAACAGTCCCCATTTCAGTCACCAACAGATGATTCTGCAATGGCAGACCATAGAGAGTAGGGTGGCCAGATCTTTGAACTCAGCCCCACCCCATTATGGAGCCCACACTCCCAGGTAACTGGCCCACATCCCTGCTACACAAGGTCCTGAACCCAGAGGTCTTGCAATTCTAAACACTAGGTTGGTTGGGGCACCCTAGCACATATAACTTCATCTTGGCTTAAGACTTGCTTTCCGGTCACGAGGAATTGGCTTTATCTGGGCTTTCTGAGTTCTGACATGGAAATGCCGAGGCTGACTGATTGAAGGAGTGCCACAGAGCTGCTTGCAGCCTGTTCCTATTCTCAGAAACCACATGACGCATTAATAGCTCCCATGGAAAATTTCATTTTGAAAATTTTATGGCCCCACTGCCTGCATCTGGCTTCTGCAGAAGCCTGTGACTTGGGCTTGCACAAGCAGCCCACAATAGACAGTCCTGTCTGGAGATGGAGGCCCGGCATCCCCTGCACCATCCTCGCCCCTCCTTTGGGATAGCAGGGCACGCTTTCTGTCAAGCAACCAAGCACACGAGGAGGAAACTTCAAAGGCTCCAGCTGTATCTTGAAGGCCTTTGCAACAAAGAAATTAACAGTAGTAGTAGTAGTAATAAAGTAATATTACAGTCATCCTTCAGTATCCACAGGGGATTGGTTCCAGGACCTCCCACAGATACCAAAATCCAGAGATGCTCAAGTCCCTTAGAGTCAGCCCTCCGTATCTGTGGGATCCGCATCCATGGATACGGAGGAGTGAGGAACCGTGGATTCAGAGGGCTGACTATATTAGAGATGTGTCAGGCACCATGCTAAGTGTTGCCCATCCATCATCTCTAACTACCCTGAGATACTGTTACTATGTTACTTATTGTTACTATGTTATTGTTACTATGTGTGCTTAACAGATGAGAAAACTATAGCTCAGAGAGTTAAGCACCTTGTCCAATATCAGAAGCAGGACCTGAACCTGCACTTCTGACACCAGAGTTTGTGATTATAATGTCTGCACTGCTGTCTCCTAAGGGATGCTCATGGGGCACAAACCACAGGCACCAGGTCTCACCAGGCCTTCGAGGACTCGAGAGGGAGACCCCTCTTTTCCTAGTAGGCAAGCCAGGGGGTACCAAGGGAGGTTTGCACAGGAAGGGAACTGATAAGAATTAAGTTTTGGAAAAATCAAGTAGCAGGTATATATTAGGATCCTTTTGGGGGCAAGTGACAGAAACCCAGCTCAAAGTGTCTAGAGCAAAGAAAAAGGTACTTTGCCAACTCGTTAGTTAGAAACTCTGGGGCTTGCGTTGGCCTCAGGCACAGGGAAACTGGAGCTCAAAGATGTCACCAGGACTTGGCCTCTCTCCTTCCAGCCCTAAGGTCTGTTTTCCTCTGAATTGGATTCACTCTCCAGGAAGGCTCCAGAAGCTTTAGGCTCTTAGTACTTCCATCTCAGAGAAAATGCAGGCCTCTTTCCCGAGGGGTCCAGGAAGAGCTAGGGTCGTGTGACCACTCAGTGGGGTCAAGAGGCTGCTTGGGTGCCGACTGGCCTGGTGTGGCTCACGGCCCTCCCCTTGCATAGGTGTGGGGCAGCAAAGTAGGTCTGCCACATCCATAGCGCTGGAGCAGGCTAGGATTCGGACCTGTGTTGGTGCTTGAGACTCTACTGGGAGCTCCCAGGCTGGTGGGGGGCCTTATGTGCAAACCAGCAGGTACCAGATTAGAGGGACAGTTGGGGATATGCAAGGGAGGGAGAGATGGGAGGGGTAGGGAGGCTGGGGAGGGCTTCAAGGAAGGGGAGGCAGGTGCTTTGGACATGGAAGGGTGAATAGACATTTACCTGGTACAGCTGTGTTGGTGGGAGTCGTTGCTACAGCACGTGTTCACACCAGACCCTGGACCCCGGTTCTGCTTCTGGGATGTGGCTTTCAGGGATTAGCCTGGATTTGTCTCACCTGCGTCGCACGGGAAAGCATCCTCTTCCATCGTTCTTTCTGTCCTCCCAGCTACGAGTTGACTCCAAGTTTCAGCAGCTCAGAGCTCACGTTGCCATGCCAACCCCTCCCCAGCAGGGATCCAGGCAGAAATGGGCCGGCCCTGATCTCAGTGCTGCCGGGGATGCGAGCACATTCTGGTCATTGGATTGGAACACTCCTCTCCGCCTTTCCTGCGGAAACCTGGGGCTTGGCTGAGCTCCTGCTAGACGTGTGAGCCTTTGGAAACAAAGATGAGAGGAGGTCCCTCTGCTCCAGGACTCCCAGCCCTGCTGCCGGGATGAGAGGGCTCAGCAGGCATGAGGACCAGATGCCAAGTGGTGTGAGGGAGGGCCAGGGCCCATCCTAGCCCAACATGGGGCAACACCTGACCCAGATTCCCAGAAGTTCCCAAAGTAAGGCTTAGAGATCCCAAAAGATGGTGTGGGCTTCCTCAGAGGGGCCAGGGCTTGCCTTCGCCAGTAGATCTGTTCTGGCTTACTCACTTTCATGCTGCAGGAGAAATTTAAATTCAAAATCAGCACCCCTAGGACCCTTTGGGCCTCTGTGCAGCTCATCTTGGGGATCAGCACACATGCCAGGTCCACTTCCCGGGGAGATGGAAGTGGGATGGCGTCTCAGTGCCAGTGTTATTTGGCATCCAGTAGCAGAGATCCTGTCCATTGCAGCTCGCCCACGAGGGCTGTTGGGGACCCATCTCTCTACCCTGCCATCTTCACTCAAACAGGACCAGGCCTGGCCAGGCCCTGTTCCTGAGGATGCCCTCCCCAGGGGAGGGCAGATTAGCCAGCCCCGGAGCTCTGAGGACAGTGACTTTGATCAGTCCGAGTCCCCACTTCTCATGCTGTGGTGGCTGCAGGTCACAGGTTAGCAAGCAGGCGTCTCTGTGTTGACGGGTCACCACAGATCATCAGTAACCTGCAGAAGCAACTGCGGTATGAGCTGCTTGCTCTCAATGGCCCAGGCATTGCCTGTCTGGGAGTGGCTGAGCCTGTGACCTCCCAGGTGCTGTCCAGGACCTGACCAGCCGCCTCTTCCTCTCCCATCTGCAAACTGTGGAGCTCTCTGCTCCTCTATCCATCCTGGCTCCACAGCCCGGTCTCCTTGTCGCAATCAGATCCAGTCCAGTCCTCGCCACAGGGGGAGGAACAAGTGAGTGAAGCCCAGCCGCAACGACCTAAGGTGTGGAGGCATCTCTGAGGATCTGAGGGCTCTGCAGGTCAGTCCGGGGCCTAGAAATACAGCAGGCAGGCTCGGGCTGCCCCAGAACAGCACACAGAACCAGCTGGTCCTGTCTGCAAACTCCACTGAGTTTACAGGTCGGGGAGAACAAACAGGGCACACAGGGCCAGCCTCAGGGGAGGGGTGGTCAGGAAGGCCCTGCAAGGAGAGGGGGAGGTAGGGAAGGAAACAGGGCCAGCCATGTTAGCGGCCTGGCCCCCTTTAATCCTCGTGATAGTCCTGGGAGGCAGGTATTGTTACTCCCGTGATGAGACAGAGGCTCAATGAGCCTGACTCCAGTGCCAGGATTTCATTCAGGTCAGCCTGACCTTTGAGCCCACGCTGAGCATTGAGCAATGCAGCCAGGGGTGAGGGAGTGAGGCTGTGGTCTCTGCTTCTAGAACAGAGCGTTTGAGTCCTGGGAGCCCTCTCTTGGGCACTCTGTAGACCCCGACTCCTGAGCCCAGGACCTGAGGGTGTCTGGGACTCCAGGCCAGTTCTGGAAACGATGTTATTGGGGCAGAGGTCATCCCAAGCAACCCTAGAAGCCACACACCAGGATTCACAATAGGGATAAGCCCGAGGGTGATGGTCGGCTTTAAAATAGGAACCTGAAAGAGCAATCCTGCCTGCAGGGTTGACTGGCAACAGCTCAGCACACAGGGCCTTTGAGAGACCTGTCAGCCCCACCAGAAATGCCCATGGTGGACTTTGCTTGGCAAAGGTGCCAACCCCAGGACACGGGAGCAGGTAACTACGGCGGGGAGGAGAGGCAGGTGTTCCTCCGTGGGAGACAGAACCCGGGCCGGGCCAGGCGAGAGAAAGGGCCGGGATTGGGGGCGCAGGCTGGGCGCCTGTGCACCACATCCTGCCCTGCCAGCCCTCCGAGGACTCTCGGGTTCTCTGAGAAGCTGCCAGCCTCCAATGTTTAACTTTGCTCTCCTCTTTCTGGAGAAAGTGTAGATCAGACTAATTAATGTATTGTTGTTTGTTTACCCTCCTTTCATTTCACTGAGACAAAATAATTAACCACAGAGCTTTAGAAACCAGCTCCATTGGTGGCAATCCCTTTTGTGTCAACTGCGTCAACAGCTTCCATGCGTGGATGCAGGGACTGCACGCGGCAGCAGGGCAGGTGGGCAGCACCTGAGGCTCCTTATGTCCAGGGCACCGAGGAAGGAGAGGCAGGTGGAGGGGTCTGGACAGGGGACCTAGGAGAGTCGTGAAGGGCCAGGATGGCAGGCAGGAAGGACCGAGGTGCTCGGATCTACCGCATCTCGGAGAACCGCTGTGGTGGCTACCGCTGCCCATCGGCCCTCTGGGCCGCCAGCCCCCTCAAATCCATCGATGCCTGAATGGGGACAAAAAACATTCCTATGACCAGCCCAGGGAAGGCAGAAAAGTCACACCTACCACTGCAGGCAGGGCTGGGGAGGGAACTTGCCAAAAAGGGTTTCTGGGGCCACAGCAGAAGTGAGGAGGACCCAGGGCAGCTAAGAGGGACACTCACCACCAACCAACAGCCCTGTCCCAGCAGATCCTAACCCTGATCAGCCAGTGCTGGCGATAAGCCACACACAACCGAAGATTTAAGAATTTATCTCAGGAAGCCTTTTACGAAGCAAGGCTGCATTTACCTCTGACCCATAACGGACCTATGGCCACCCCACGGAACACAGGCCAGTTCTGCTTGGAGGGCAGCAAGGAGTGAATAGAACAGACCCTCTCCTCTCCTCCCAAATCCTTTCTCCAGAGCTGTCATCACAGCCAGGGCTCGGCCACGCCTGACTCCTACCACAGTGTGACAGTGCTCCTCGTAGGGCAGACAGCCCCACCGGCTCCACCTTCCCAGCCTCTCAGCCTGGACACAGCAGGGCCCATCCCTTCCTCAGGCCCGTCCTGAGCTCAGCCAGACAGTCCTGATGGGAGTTCCGTTTGTGGGATCCAGATGTTAAACCACTCCAGTTCCTGCCATGATGACAGCACAGCATGGAGAGGGTTTGGAGGTCACAGGTAGCCCTGGGTGGGTCAAAGAAGACCCCTCCTGCCACCCCATCCCACCCCCACAGGAGGCGGCATATCAGCTGGGCCCTGAAGAGTTAAGGAGGAGCTGATAGGAGACAAGGCAGGAAAGGAGTCTCAGGCAGAGAGCCCGGCAGGGGCAGCGGCCTGGAGGTCAGACAGCAGTGGGCATCAGAGGTGGTGGAGGAGCCCAGGTGGAGCCTGGGTGGGGAAAGAGGCCAGTGAGTGCAGGAGCACAGAGGACCCTAGACAGAGACTGGGAGATTGGACTTCGTCCCCCGAGACAATGAGACCACCAAAGGGAGGAAGAGTCTAATCAGATTGTTTCGGAAGCTCCTCCAGACCACGGTGCAGACTGTGGGTCTAGGGCCTGTGGCCTGAGACTGAGCACAGGGGAACGGTGCCGGGTGGGGCAGGGGAAGATGGTGTTGGTTGGGCTGGGCTGATGACCTCAGACTACAGAGAAGAGGAAAGGGGAGGGAGACGTGGGAGGGGGTCTGTTCTGTGACACTGGGGCGACATCCAGGGCTCCCCAGGTGTCTGGCCTGGACCCCAACCCCGAACACCTTGGTACCAACCACAGGCTCCTCCTGGGGGCCCAGATGGTTCAGGCGGCTGCATCCTCTCTTGCAGCTCTCACTGCAGCCAGCCTGGAGCCAGCTGGCTTCTGTAGGTGTACACTCGGTGTGCCGTGGGAGAGGGGAAGGCAAACCCATCAAGCTACGTGGGAGTGCGAGGGGGCTGTCACCCCAACTCCAGGTTAAACTCAAATGAAACTGCTGGGATTTAAAGAAAGAACAAGTGAGTATGTCAGATGGCAAGTGTGGCCTCCTTGGGTAGCCACCAGCCCCTCCAAGCCTGAGCTGCGAGCCCTGAGCCACAGAGGTGACAGAGCTCTGCTGTGGGGTTAGAGGAGATCATGGCACAGAGGATCAGCACACTTGCAGCAAGTCCTCCAATTTCAGCCACTGTCATTATGAAATTGGTCTTGAGGCCCCAGCCCACCAGTCCGGCCTGAGTTCACAGGGCCCTTGAAAGAGCCGATCACAGGACCAAAGCCATCAGGGTTAGGACATCCCCGACCCAGGGTCTGGCCCTCAGAGGCCAGGATTCGGGCTGGGTATGGGGGAGGTGGTGAAGGCCACTGGCTGAGTCTGAGGCTCCAGGACAGCATGTGGCGGGGAGGATACTGGGGCCGGCTCTCTGACCTCACCACCAGTGAGCCTCGTTGCTCATACCTGAGGGGCTCCTGGTCAGATGGCTGTGGTCTGAGTAGACACACCTGCTTCGAAATGTAACCTTCCAGTGTTTGTTTCAAAGTGATTTCCTCTGAAGAAAGTAAAATCTTTGTGAAACACATTCTTCAGAACCAGACACGGCCACCAGCTTAAGTTCATCTTCCAACATTAAGCTCTGTTCCAGGTTGAGCACCACACCGCGACATCAGATGGTGGCCGCAGTAGTGCGACTGGGTGACTGAAACTCCCCCTCCTTACACCGTAAGGCAGATCGACCAAGGTTCACTCACCCATTTCCTGAGATCCCGCTGCTGGTGCAGCCCGGGGAACCCCGGCGCCCTCAGTGCAGCTCCTTCTTCCAAGAAGCCCCCAGTTCTGCAGGGAGGTAGCCTCACCCCATGAGCGTTTATGATCTAGAACTGCAGAGATCAGGCCACGCCCAAGGGGGACGGGAGCCACCAGAGAAGGTACCTAAGCCACCTGGCAAGGGGGACAAAAGGGCTTGTCTGAGGAGGTGATTTCTAAGCCGAGTCTTAGAAGAAGGGTGAGCTAGACGACGGGCAGAGAAAATAGCAAGGCGTGGACAGGAAACCACATCCGGAGACTGGGAAGTGAACACAAAGAGGGCTGGGGCTGCAGACATGGGTGGGCCTGGCTGGGGAGACGCAATGCCCAATAAGTGCCGAGCGAGCCCTCAGTGGGGCTGAGGCGTCTGTGATGTGATCAGATTAGACAGAGTCTCTCCAGCTATCGTGTGGAGGATGGCCTGATGGGGAGGAGGCCGGGAAAGTGGGTGACATGTGACGCAGTCCTGGACCAGCACAGGGGCTCCACGGGGGCTTGGGTGGGCAGGCGGGACTGATAGGATGTGGGGACTGAGGGAAGGCAGAGTCCAGATGGCACCCAGGTCCCGGCCGAGGTGACCAGGAAGGCAGGAGGAAGAGAGGGTGTGGGGCCAGGACAGATGGCCCTGTGGACGCAGACCCCCAAGGTGCCATGGCAGAAGCAGGGCTGGGCCCGTGAGACATCAACAGGAAATGAGTCCCCCAGCTGATCTGGTCGTAAAAACTCTGCGTTATGTTTATACCAGCTGCACCACAGAATGATCACCCTTGGTCCCTGGAGGCTGGGTAAATAGTCCAGACCCTTGTCTTGATTGATTCTATGTTCAGTACAATGAATGCACCTGCAGCCTCTCCCGGCGGGGCCCTGGGCCTGCTCTGAGACCCATGGCAGCTCCAGCATGGGCTAGGTTGGGGACCCACAGTGGACTCATTCTGGCAGCCGTGAGCCTCAGCCGGGCCCTGGGGCTGTGTGGCGGGGCCGCTTAGGGGAGAAGCTTAGGCCAGACCCTCAAAGCTCCAGGGAGCTTCTTCAAAGGTCACAGGGACCATCAGAGTCCCCTGTAACTGGGTAACTGATCATTCTAGAACTTTGGAAGGCCCACACAGTGCCTGGGTCCTCGTCGGGCAGATATTTCTGCTGGGGCTTAGCAGGAGTGGGGCAGCAGAGACGGTCTGGTGCTGCAGGCTGGGGCACAGTGAGAGCCTGGTTGTGGAGGGACTCTCCCCTCCGGGGCCCCGCCAGCCACACTGCCCTCTGCCCCAGGACCCCCTGGCCCCTTTTTGGCACTCAGTGACAGGCAGCTGTGTCTGCGGCTCCTCTCAGGCTCACCCCGTGCCTGTTCTAAACACACCCCTGGCTCCTGACAGCCTTCAGGCTGCTCCAGGCCAGTGTCAGGCCCAGGCATCCTCTAGGACCCGCCATGTCCTGCATGCCCACAAACTGTGCTCCTCAAATCCTGGGCCAGTTTCCAAGCAATTAGCTTACAAGGTCAAAATGGTCAGCTAGGGAATTCTCTGGCGGTCCAGTGGTTAGGACTCTGAGCTTCCAATGCCAGGGACCCAGGTTCGATCCCTGGTCGGGGAACTAAGATCCCACAAGCCACACAGCGCAGCCAAAAAAAAAAAAAAGGTCAGCTAGAGGCAGTCAGGTCACCAGGCAGTTTCCTCGAAGAGAGCCAAACACACGGGCAAATGCAGCATGCCAGGCCCGCTTCTGGTCCCAAATGCCCCATGTGAGCCTGCCAGCTCCGGCCTGGTCCTCAGAACAGTCCTGCTCATGTCAGAGGCAGGAACGGGGTGAGCAGGGCAACGACCCCAGCATCCGACCTGCCCCCCTAAAGATGAATAAAAGACCCCTCACTTTCTGTCTTGCAGGTTCTCCAGCAGCCTTTGGTGGCCCAGCATGGCCCACTGAGGGGAACCATGACTGGCTGGCCAACATGCGCCGCTAACCATCCACAGTCGTGTCTCACCAGCAGGTGACCCTCCTCCGGCCGCCCCCCACTCGCCTGCCCCACCCAGGAAAGTGCCTGCACCGCCAGGGACATCATGTAGTAGGGCCGGCCGCGGCACCCAGTGAGCTGCAATGGTTTTGTACACGACCCCCTTTCCCAACAGCTGTCTGTCCGCCCTGCACGCCGTGTCCTGGGCCCTCATCTTCCCATGCTACTGGCTGGCGGACCGGCTCCTGGCCTCCTTCATACCCACCACCTACGAGAAGCGCCAGCGGGCGGACGACCCGTGCTACCTCCAGCTGCTCTGCACCGTGCTCTTCACGCCCATCTACCTGGCCCTCCTGGTCACCTCGCTGCCCTTTGCGCTCCTTGGGTTCCTCCTCTGGTCCACCCTGCAGTCGGCCCGCCGGCCCTACGTCTACTCCCGGCTGGAGGACAAGGGCCCAGCCAGCGGGGCAGCCCTGCACAGTGAATGGAAGGGTACGGGTCCTGGCAAAAGCTTCTGCTTCGCCACTGCCAACCTCTGCCTCCTCCCGGACTCGCTGGCTAGGCTCAACAACGTTTTCAACACCCAAGCCCGGGCCAAAGAAATCGGCCAGAGAATCCGCAACGGGGCCAGTAGGCCCCAGATCAAAATCTACATCGACTCACCCACCAACACCTCCATCAGCGCGGCCAGCTTCAGCAGCCTGGTGTCACCGCAGGGCAGTGATGGCGTGGCCCGGGCCGTCCCTGGGAGCATTAAGAGGACGGCCTCTGTGGAGTACGGTGGGCGTCACCCTAGCGACGAGGCTGCCAATGGCCTGGCCTCCGGGGACCCAGCCGATGGCGGCAGCCTTGAGGACGCCTGCATCGTGCGCATCAGTGGCGACGAAGGGGGCCGGCCCCCTGAAGCCGTCGACCCCCCAGCTGGGGGCCAGGCCAGGAACGGGGCTGGTGGGGGCCCACGGGGCCAGACGCCCAACCAGAGTCAGCGGGATGGGGACTCGGGGAGCCTGGGCAGCCCCTCGGCCTCCAGGGAGTCCCTGGTGAAGGCGCGGGCCGGGGCTGACGGCGGCGGCGGCGGGGAGCCAGGCGCCAACAGCAAGCTCCCGCACAAGTCCTCGGTGGCGAAGAAGGCAGCCGTGCGCAGGAGGCGCCACCCGGACGAGGCCTTTGACCATGAGGTCTCAGCCTTCTTTCCTGCCAACCTGGACTTCCTGTGCCTGCAGGAGGTGTTTGACAAGCGGGCGGCCGCCAAGTTGAAAGACCAGCTGCACGGCTACTTCGAGTACATCCTCTATGACGTCGGGGTCTATGGCTGCCATGGCTGCTGCAGCTTCAAGTGTCTCAACAGCGGCCTCTTCTTTGCCAGCCGCTACCCCATCATGGACGTGGCCTATCACTGTTACCCCAACGGGCGGTCCTCCGACAGCCTGGCCTCGAAGGGAGCTCTGTATCTCAAGGTAGGAGGCCTCAGCCAGCAGGGCCCAGAGCCATGGGGGGAGGCAGGCTGCAGCCGGGGTCCTCACTCTCTTGGAGGGCACGGGTCAGACAAGGCCTTTCATGGAGCGGAACCGGGGGGCCCTCCGCTCAGGGACAAGGGAAAGAAGAATGCAGGGACAGGAGCCGAGGCTCCAGGCTGGGTGATCTCAGAAAAGTTCCTCAGATCTCTGAGCCACCATTCCCCCATCTGTAAAGCGGGGGCAACGCAGAGCCTACTCACAAGGTGAGGAGCGGCACGGGAGCGGCGAGGCCTGAGAGGTTCCCACGGTGCCGGTGGTGAAGGTGGTGGAGGCAGGGAGCCCCTTCTCTGAATCATTGCAGACAAATGGCTGTAGGCTTGCAGGCAGGCCTCTCAGGCCCTGGCCGTTACCACAACCGCTGCCTCAGGCCACCAGCCTCACTGGCCAGCACACCCTCTCCCTCCTGGCTGTCACACAGCTGCCATACCAGGCCCTCTGCCCACCAGCTCCAGGCTTCACTTCCACAGTCACTAATTAAAGTAAATCATAATTATCTCTGCTAATTTGGATGCAATTGGGGGAGTTTTTAGACCATGGTAATTTGGTCATTACTCATTTACCTTCTTCTGAGCCTGCCTCGCTCAGCGTGTTGACTTTCTGCTCCCCATCCAAAAGCTGCTCTTGGTGCTTCCAGAGTTTTCCGAAGCACCGTTTGGCCAGCTGCTACAGAACAGGGCTTTCCGCCCCCAGAGGCAGCAGCTGCTTCAGGTGCGGCTCGTTTCTGTATTCCCCTCAAGACTTCTCAGTTCTCCTAGAAGGGGTTCCGTGAACGGAGGGGGCTGGTGCGGCTACTATGGAGGCCCAGCGTGGTGAGGCGCTCATGCCCAGGCCTCAGCTCTGACTGTGCTCGGCCTGTCCAGGGAAGTGCCACCTGTCAGTCAAGCTCCTGCCAGGAGCGAGGGCCCGGCGGATGGTCCACATGGAGCCTGCCAGAGCCAGGGCCACACCCCAACGCCCAGAACTCCCCTCCCATCGCTCAGGCTCTTGTGTGGCTCAGCCGGCGCAGATCTGTGGTCCCTGGCTCTCCTGAGATGCTGAAATTGAAGGCACTCCTCTTACAGGAGACCAACCTCCCCATTTTGGCATATGGTTTGTCAGTGTTCTGTCTCAGCAGCCGGAGTGACCTTCTGGGGAAGGAGGGGACATGTCAGTTTGTGGGTGGGAGGGAATGCACCCTCTCCCTCCCACCTGCCCTACTACAGACGGCTCAAAGGCCAGGGCTCTTTCAAGCCTTCCCCCAGCCCACATGCCCCCTCCTCCTCTCTTTCCTCAGCCTGGCACCCCAACTATCATGCCCACCAGGGTCACAAGTCTCCTTGGGACAGCCCCTCCGACGTGGGCTTCCCTCCCACCCCCTACCTCTCTGGCCGTTCCTCCCAGGCTCCTTGTCGCCTGCCCACCCTTTAAATGCTGAAGAGCCCTCAACCTCCTGGATCTAAAACTAGTCTTCAGATGTGTTTAATTTGGTCCACACCATTAAAAAATTTCTTGTGTTGGCCAACATTTAAAAATCAAGCAATTTCACATGAAACTCAGTTTGCAACTTCTCTCCCCACCTTGGCAGATCTGGCAGCACCAGGCCTGCTGCATTCTGTCCAGCTCTCAGCCTGAGCTGGGGGTTGGCAGCCCCCAGAGCAGGTGGCCCCACTTGGCCAGCCCTCTTCATTTCCAAGCTGTTACACCATGGGCAGCTGGTCCCAGGCACCTGCCCGGGGAAGTGGCTCCACAGCCTCCATTTCCGCACTTGCTGAGGACTCCCTTGCCCTGAGCCCAGTCAATCTACCCGGGCTCCCACTTTCACTTTCCAGATACCTCTGGGTCCACCCCATATCTCCAGCTGCAAGATCACTGCCCAAGCCACCATTCCTCTGCATCTACCCAGATGTTTTGGGCTGTCCTCCCATTTCTAACCTATCCTCCTCATGTCCCAAGCCTGACTCCTTTTACCCTCTTCCTGCTGCCTCAGGGAGAAGTCAGCCTTCACCTGGGCCCCTCCAACCTCCCTGGGCTCTGCTCCAGCCGCACCCTGAGGGGCCTCCATGTGCCGATCCCCCTTGTCTTGGCTGCCCCACCTCAGTGGAGCTCTCTTCAGCGGCGTCCAGCACAAGCCAGCTTTCCCTCGGGGGTTCCTCAGCCCTGGCCCCAGATGTCTTGCTGCCCGCCTCTCCTGTCAGACAGAACTCGAGAGCAGAGCCGTTGTGCCCGGCACAGCAGACCCAGCTCGTCTCTGCTGGCGAGAGTGTGCCTCTTTCTCTACGTGGAAGAGTGAAATAAGCGAGGTTTCAGGAGCCAGGCCAGCCCCGGAAGGGCCCAGGGGCTGGAAACGTGCTAGCCTGGCTGCTCCCTTCACCCGGGGCTCCCCGTCCAGCCCTGCCTTCCCATTTACTCTGCAGAGCTTCTCATCCTCGAGGAAAGCGTGCTTTCCTGCTACCGAGACGTCCGGAGAAAGGAGGGAGGGAATGGACTGGCTTCTGCCTCAGGTGTGACGGAGCCTGATTCTGGGCCCTGCTCTGTTGACAGTCTTTGTCCACCAGGACTAAAGGCACAACCTCTCAGAGTGATTGTTTGTTTTCTGCAAGAGAAACACGAGCCTCTGAGGCTCCCGAGGACTCAAGCCGGGAATCATTTAGGTCCCAGCACATAATAAAGTGGATCTTGGGGAGCTCACAGGACTGACGGAAGGAAGAGGGCGGGGGGCTGACATACCTCGTTCCCTCCTGGCGGGTTCTCCTCAGCAGCAGGGCCGAATCCCTGCACTTGTCTCCGTCCCCACCCAGGATTCAGCACAGGCAGGTGACATGAAGTGCTAAGCGAGTGAGGGGCTTATGCACTGAAAGCCTCAAATGGGCAGCTGTTGAAAAGCGTGGCTCAGTCACCAGGAGCTCAGAAAGCAGTGTAGAGCAGGGGGAGGAATGGGCATGAGCCAAGAACGTCAGATTTGAGCATCAGATTTGAACCGGCCTCAGCCACCAGAGCCTCATGACCCCGGCCACTGATGGTGTAATTTTAGTATAATCCTCATAGTTGTTGTAAGGCTCTAGTAAAGCCGCATCCGTGAAGCGCTAGGCATGGTGCTCACAGCTTGAATGTTATTATAGAGGAGGGAACAGACTCCTGGCCTGAGGATGCAGACAGCACCATCGTGTGGCCTCTGGGGGCACTGTGGTTTTAAAGCTGTGTTGTGTTTTTGCAACAGGGGGAACCAATGGTGTGTAATTTCCAAGGGATTCCAGGGGTGTGGGTACCATTGGGCAAAGGTCTGGGCCTGGAATATGGGTAAGAAGTGAATGGTGAACATATGAGCTTATAAACAGCCCCAAATCCAGGCCCATTATCAAGTAACCAGACACTCAACTGCCTGGGCACTGGAAAAGGAAAGATGTGCATCTATCCAGGCTGGGAAAGGGGATGAAGAGCTGTAGAAAGCTAAGGGTGTTTGAGGACGAGAAAGACCTCATGGAGGAGAATAATACCAACCTGACTTCAGCAGCAGAAAGAAGGATGGAAGCCTCCCGAGGCTCTCAGAGCGGAGGGCCCGTGATGAGCCCAGGCCACTGTTAGCTGGAGGACGGGCAGAGCTATGCTCAGCAGAGGCCAGGGGCACCCGCGCTGCTGCTGCATGCACCTCGGCCAAGAACTGGCCTCTACAGTCACCCTCCCTGGAGACTTCCCGAGGTCCAGGGTCTCATCATCATATGAAACCCAGTCTGGAATAGATTAGTGAAATATGGGGAAGACAGCTGAGGCTCAGATGGGAGGAAAGCCCAGAGAGGAAGAGGATGTGGATTCAACCAGAGGCCTCTGGGAAGGGCACCCGAGAATGGTCTGGGGAGCACACCAGGAGGGACTCTCCTGTCACAGCCTCCAGCAGAGGGCCTGAGAACCCGCAGGCTGGGTGGCCAACCCTCCCCTCCCCGACCACAGCCCGACAAGTGCTCAGGCTTGCACCAGGCTCACCACTGGGGGCCGAGTTGTCTGTGCTGTACAACTGAGATGCTCGTTTTCATTACGCCAACCTGTGGAAACAGTCTGCCAGGGTAACCTGCAATTGGGCAGGGAGTCAGGGAGGAGCCCTCGGCCCCACTCCACCTGCCAGGGATGCTGTCTCCAGTGAAGGAGGTGAGCAGGAGGCAAGGACCGAGGTTGGGGAGAGTAGAGCGCAAAGAAGCCCCTGTGGAGGAAGGAGGACTGGGCTCAGGATGGAGGCCATGGGGTGCCTGGGGCCAGCCATGACATAGGTGCCATGGAGACACCGGCCACAGCTGTCATCCCAGATCTGGGGACTAACAGGGGATCACAATCAAAAAGCAGTTAAAATGACTGCTCATGAAGCCAGAGAGGCAGAGACTGGGAAGACAGAGCCTAAGGCAAGGTCCAAGGCCTCTCACAGTGGAGGAGGGTGGTGGGCTTTGTGGCTGCACCACATTCCAGAAGGGAGCCAGATTCAGACTTCACAGGAATGGGTTCCAAGCCATGATCCGGTCCAGGGTGTGACCAAGGGGAGGAGGAAAGAGCCACCAGGCAGGAGTGGACAAAGAACCAAGTGGCTGGCACTTGAGGGTCATCCATGTGGACCTTCTGGTCACCAGGAGACAGCAGGGGTGTGGGGAGCAATTTCTGCATCTCTCTCCTGTAAAAACCGTGCCTGAATTGTCGGTGGCACTCACCATGCCACAGGCTGGTACTTCATGCATCTGCCTCCCACACTGGAGCAGAAGGTCCTAGAAGCAGGACATGTGCTGTTCTTCCCGGGGCCCCAGTCTAGCCTGGAGTCGACAGAGCTGGGCTTCTGAGAGTTTGACCTGGCTGGGGGCAGGAGTCGCCAGTGTCCCCTTGTGCTCAGAGAAGTGATAACTCATAGGCCTCATCACCAACACCTCGCTTCCTCCCCTACAGGTGCAGGTAGGAAATACACCTCACGACCAAAGAATTGTCGGGTACATCTCCTGCACACACCTGCACGCCCTGCCAGGTAGGGTCCAGGGGCCCAAGCTTCAGCGGGTGGGGAATGTCCCCTCAGAGGGTTGGGACTGGTCTGGCTGGGGCCTGGCAGCAGCTTCATCATCCTCTGTGGTTCTGCTGCACAGAGGACAGTGACATCCGGTGTGAGCAGCTGAACATGCTTCAGGACTGGCTGGCTGATTTCCGAAAATCTACCTCCTCGTCCAGCGCAGCCAACCCCGAGGAGCTGGTCGCGTTCGACGTCGTCTGCGGAGATTTTAACTTTGACAACTGCTCCTCTGGTAAGGCGTGCTCCTCACCATTAGGGTCGGCCACTCGGGGAGGCGTGGGTTCCAGTCGCAGCTGGAAAGACCAGGGTCAGGCAGCTCAAGTAACTTCTTGATCCTCCAGAGCATGGAGGTGGGACATTGAGCAAGACTTTGATTTCTCTGCCCCCGAGAAATCCTAGAATAAGAGGCCTTGATCTCCCTAAATAGCTCTGAGGCCACCTTGCTGGAGACAAAGCAATGCCCCACAGATGAACCTCTGGCAGGGAAGGCTGGGCGCCTCTGAAACCCAGACTAATGGGGTTAGCTAATGATACTCACCAAGTCTGTATTCAGCTCTTACTTTGTACCAGGCACAATTCTTTTTTTTAAAAAACACTTATTTGTTTGGCTGTGCCGGGTCTTAGTTGCGGCACACGGGGTCTTCGTTGCCGCGTGCAGGATCTTTTTTTTAGTTGTGGCATGCAGGATCTAGTTCCCTGATCCAGGATTGAACCCGGGCCCCCTGCATTGGGAGCGTGGAGTCTTAACCACTGGACCACCAAGAAAGTCCCACCAGGCACAATTCTGAGGGCTGTTAGAGGGGGCATGCTCAAGGACACAGAAACCCAGTGACAGATGAACCACAGATCCATCTGTCTGGGGACACAAACCCCACCCAGAGGCAATTACCTGAGGGACAGGGACCTGGTGACTCTGGTCAGACTGGAACCATGGGCAGGTGCCCCTCCAGGACAGGCCAGACACCCGGAGCTCCTCAGCACTCCCTCCCTCCCTGCACAGACGACAAGCTGGAGCAGCAGCACTCCCTGTTTACACGTTACAAGGACCCCTGCCGCCTGGGGCCTGGGGAGGAGAAGCCGTGGGCAGTCGGTGAGCTGGGGCTGGGCACGGGCTCTGGGGTGGGAGGGGAGGGGGACTGGGGCAGGGGAGGGGCACTGCCAAAGCCTGATACCCCATGGGCTTCCCGGAGAGACCTGCCCCCAAGACCCCACTGCTGGGGGGAGGGGGGCACTCAGCTGCCCAGCCCACAGAAGCCCTGGCCTACCCCTCCTGCCCCAGGGATGCAGCCCTCCTTGAGGCTGGCTGGGCCCTGCCCGCAGTGACCACTCTCACCCCCTTGTCCCCAGGTACCCTACTGGACAAGGACGGCCTCTACGACGAGGAAGTGTGCACCCCTGACAATCTGCAAAAGTAAGCACCCAGCACCCATGCTGCTGCAGTCAGGCAGGGTAGGCAGATCCAGGCAGCTCTCAGGTCTGGGATGAGCACCAACCCAGAAACAGGTGTGGAGAGATGGGCTCTGCGGGCAGATAAGAGCGCACAGCCCCATGGGACGATGCCTGTGAGAGCCTCAGGGATGCAAGCTGGGGGTGGGCAGAGGCTGTGGTGGACCTCATGCCCCAGGGGTATCCTTACCAAGAAGAAGCCTCCGAGTAGGCCTGGGGCCTCAAGGTGGTGTTTCCTACACCAGCACCCAGAGTCCGGGTGCACTCTACCAGAGCTTGGCCTGCCCTGAGCCCCAGCCTGCCTTGGGCACAGGAAAAAGGACCAGAATCTCACAGGGCGAAGCCAAGCGCTGCAGAGACCCCTGCCAAAGAGCCTTGGGGATGGCATCTGCTGCAGGAGCCCGGCAGCTGGTAGCCACCCATTAGGCAAATAAAAACACAGAGATAAGATAAGCCAGTCCTTTTCAAAGTAGAGACAGTTCCATCCCAGCCAAACTGCATTCTTGAACCCGAGACTTCCAAAAAGGACACAGTTGAGAGGCCAGCAGCAGAGCCAATTTATAATTCACAACCTGAGACTGCACAGAGCCACAGCAATGGCTCCTTGCAGCTAATTTGAGCCAATTAATTATAGACTAAATTTGAAACATCATCCTATGCCGTGAAAATTATCTTTTTATGAGATGATGATTTAAAAATGACTATCAGTAACTCTTAGATCATTGATGCTGGAATTAATTATCAAAGGCAAAGGACAGTAATGGATTACATTTCTGAGATATAATGATGTTCTACATGTCATTAGTGTTATTTATCTCAAGGCTGATAAAGACCCTGCAGAAATCCATGTTTGCTGGCTGTGCCTGTCCAGGTGCCCTGTCCATCTGTCCAGGCGTTAGCCAGGCAGGCAGGCCTGTGTAGTGTCTCTCAGTGGCTGCACCTCTCACTCCCAACATTGGCCTGCATCTGCCCTCTGAGATGGGGTGTTCCTTGAAGGCTCCTTACCACTGATTTTCAGGCTCTGGAGGAAACCTGGCAGGAAGCAGATGGCAGTCAAGGAGTCAGAAGACCCGGACTCAGGGCGTAACATTCCACCTGAGCGCCCTGCCCTCCCTGTAGATCCTTGACCAACACATACACATCCCTATCAGTTTCCTTCCACTGAGAAATGGGGCGACAGCTGCATCCTACCTTGTTCCTTTCTTGACACACCTGGTCCCCAAAGTGTTCTGGGGCCACAGTCATCATTCTTGTGTTAGAAGGGACAGTGGAGGCTCAGAGGTTTGATGGCAAAGCCACTCAGGGACTGACCGACATAGCAGTCCAGTCCTGGGATGGGGTCTGGTTGTCTCCTGGCTCCCCTGGCCCCCTGCTGACCTGAAACAAGAGTCATGGGAGGCCTGGGGACTTCCAGAAGAGGAGGGTCCCTGAGGCTCACTGAAAAGATCAAGTTCCCCAAAACAGGACACTCTTAGCTCAGAGCAGAAACCATCCTGGAGAGGGGCTGGGCAGTTCTGTCCCCAACCTGGTCACAGGCTCTGGGTGGTGCCAACGTTCTAGTTCAGAAAGGGAAACAGTGCTGCCAGCCCA
>NW_006775530.1:1794329-1811436 GCF_000442215.2 Lipotes vexillifer
GAAAGAGTGCTGCCAGCCCACGGTGGACACGGGACACTCCCAGGCAGATTCTGGAGTGGCCCAGGTCGGTCAGGAACTCAGGCTCAAATGTGGTCTCTGTCCATCCCAGTCCCTTTTGGGGCTCACAGGGAAGACAGACCTTAAATGCAGGGATTTGGTCTGACTTGCGGATAGAACGTGGCTCCACACTCAGGACCTGGACCGCAGCGGGGGCGGGGCTCACCTTGCCTTCCTGTGCCTTCTGTGTGAGCAGGGTCCTGGAGAGCGAGGAAGGTCGTCGCGAGTACCTCGCCTTCCCCAGCAGCAAGAGCCCCGGTGGAGGCCAGAAGGGACGCAAAGAGCTGCTGAAGGGCAACGGCAGGCGCATTGACTACATGCTGCACGGGGAGGAGGGGCTGTGCCCAGACTGGAAGGCTGTGAGTCTGGGCTGGGCTGGGCTGGGCAGGGCAGCCAGGCCGTGTCTGTAGATAGGGGACCCTAGCCCTGCACCCCTTGGCAGCACTGAGCTCTCCTCTGGAAATGGGACGTGCCCATCCAGGAGGCCTTTGGGGCCCACAGATCCTCCCACCCCTCTGCCTTCAGGAAGGTCCTGGCCAGGCCTCTCCTTTACAGGATGCCCTTTGGGTCTAACTGGGATGTTTCTCCTCCCCCCGCCCAGGAGGTGGAAGAAATCAGTTTCATCACCCAGCTGTCGGGCCTGACAGACCACCTCCCGGTGGCCATGCGACTGATGGTGTCTGCGGCGGAGGAGGAGGCATAAATGGGCCAAGTCATCAAGAGCAGCAGGGCCTCCGCCAGCCCTCTGAGCCGCAGTCCCTCCCTGGCCATGTCCCCTCCAGCAAGCACCACCCGTGCTGGGGGAGGCGGGCAGGGGCCTGGGAGAGCTGCAGCCAGTCCTGGATGAGCTGGAACCAGCGAGGCCCAGCACCTCTGGGCACTCGCCATAGACAGGAGTCAGGCCGGCCTTGGGAGTCCTGGCTGCCCAACCAGTGCCATTCTTTCAAATCGTTATTTTCTACAAATCTACAGCACAACCTAGTTTGTAACCCGTGGGTTAGTATGAGAACCGGGTTTCTGTACTCTTTGTATCTCTTCTCAAGCTTCGTCCAGGGTTCATTATTTTTGTCTGCTGCCATGTTGTCTCGCATGCCTGCACCCTCGCATGCACGCTGCCCGCATGCCACGTGCCACGCTGTAGCCACAGACCCCCTCACTCGGGCCTCACCCAAGGCCAAACTCCAAACACAATCAGAACCAGCCAAAGAAGCATTCCTGGACACACGGCCGCCGGCTCGCCACCTCCAGCCTGGACAGCTCATGAGCAGGGACCGTGAGGGCTGTGTCCAGTTACCAGCGAGCCCGGGCTCTTCCCCAGGGTCTTGCATTCAAGGGCGATTACATTTTAAAGAAAATCAAAAAAGTTAAGAACAAAAACAACCCTTCACTTTAAAGGGTCTGCAAGCCACGAGGGAGAACGCTGCTCCTCCTGAGACAGGCACAGCAGAGCCTGGAGCCTCCCTTGGAGACTCCAATCTGGGCCATGGAGCCATAGACAGGAATCCAAGGAAAGAGCATCACTTTTTTACAGGAAAAAGGGCAACTCACGGCATTAGCGGGGAGGGGAACTTCTGGTTTTGAAAATGATAGATTTGTAGCTTCTCTTCTGTCAAAACCAACACATCCTCTTTCTGCCTGATCCTGTCTCCCCTCCGGACACCCTTCTGGTTTGGGACCAATCTTTTCCTGGGGACTGTCCCCATCCACGTGCTGGCTGAGCTCAGGAACCGTCCACCTGCCTCTGGGTGGGGCTGCGGCTCTGTCCTCCCAGGCCAATCCTCAACAGCGACCCGATCTGGGGGCCCCGGACAAAGGGGCTGGAAGCCAAGGCACAGAGCAGCCTGTCCCCTCACCAGCGTGCAGGCTGGGGGTGGCAAGGCCAATGGCCACTGCTCGCCCCAGGCAGGGAGTGATACTGGCTGGCATCCACTCTGCCACCATGTGACCAGGGCCAGCCCCGGGCACATGCGCACAGCATGGCAGAGCCTGCAGGTGAAGCCCACGGCTCCTCATCCCACGGCAGCACTGCCTCTGCCCACTGGCCTTTTTAAACTCACCTGGGGACGCCCCCCAGAGTCACGCAGGGAGGGTTTTGTCTGCTTCCAGGTGCGAGGCCCCTTCGACTCTGGGAGTTGTTACTGACAACTCCCAATGGTCTCCCCTCTTCACAGCGCCCCAACCCATGTGCCCGCCTGGCTCGAGGCCAGTTCTGCCCAATGAGGCTGGGGACACACCAGGACCATGCTGCCAGGAGCCTCCTGGTGCCAATAAGCTGACGCTGTGCCTTGTCACCCACTGAGCTGCAAGAGGGACCAAGAGGAGGCCAAGGCCAGAGGCCAGGCCTGCGCTGGAGTAAGACACTCCTGAGAGCCACACTCACAGTGGCACTGGTTAGTCTGAATGCCCCTGGCTGGGGCAGCAGCTGAGCTGAGGGCCTCACTGCTTGGAGCACTTCCCTGGCCAGGCCCCCAGTCCCACCCCCCAAGTCAAGCCAGGAGGGGCTGCTCACCGTCTAGGGTGTAGTCCTCCTTGGGCTCTCTGCTGCACCCTTCCTCCTAGGCTGTGGCTCTCGGAACCCTGGCTAGGCTTCACTGGGTCAGAGGTCTCCAATCCCAGGAGCAGCCAGGAATCTGCTAACAGGTGGAGCTCAACGGGGCAGATGTGATGCCTAGATGTCTGGGCCTGAGCCGAGGCCCCTAGGCTGCGGGTCAGCTGTGTGCCCAGGACAGCAGCAGAAGCAGGGCCAGGGCTCCTGAAGCAGAGCAACTCCAGCACAGCTTTCATCCTTCAGAGGGGCCGCCTGCCTCCCAAGGCAGCTCGGGAGGAGCCAAGGCACAGGGGGCCATGCTTCTCTCCCTACTCACAGGGCGGCCTTAGGCAAGTCATACCTCCCTGTGCCTCAGTCATTTCCTGTCCTAACAAGGTCGCCTCTACCCAGCCTGCCTAGTGTCCAGAGCAGAGCTGGCCTGGCTCCCCCCTCCCCTTGCACCGCCCTCTGGCAGGGCCTCATCACTGAGGCCGCCATCACCCAGCCACGAGTTTCATCAAGCCTGTGCACCCCCGGGGCTATGTACAAGCCAGACTTTTCCATTTCGATTTTTAAAAAAGAAAGAAAAGAAATATCTCAGATGTTTCTGTGGCATCTAGGCCTGGGAAGGACGGACCAGGGGTCACCCAAATCCCCAAGGCCCTGTACCTGCCCCGGGCCCAGCCTCCTCCAGAGAAGGCAGGAGGCAGGGGTCAACTTTGGAAGAAAACGGTCATTTCATTTGTCCAGACCACCTTGAGTTTTAAGTATGGATATTAATCTTGATGCTTTTTAACTATTGTATTAACTTGCTGAGATTTAGAAATACTGTTTTAAAAAAGAAAAAAAGACTTTTTTAATTTCTGTATTTTTTTCTGTATTGTATCCTCATGGGACATTAGGGGTTTTATATGGTAAGCACACCTGAGGTTTTGGTAAGAACATTATCAAATATATATCCAGACGATTCTTCCCTAGAAGAAAAACAATCTTTACACCTGATAAAATATTTTGAAAAGAGAGGTGTTTTTTTCTTCCTTTACTGGTGCTGAAAGGATGGATAATGAGGAAAAAATAAAACTGTGAGGCTCAAGGCTGGTGTTCTCCACTCATTTAAGTGAAAAGCTGGGCTGGGCCCTGCTCTGATTCCAAGGGGCTAGGCGGCCAGGCGGGGCTGTGGGGAGACCACTGTGGGGGGCCTGCCTTTCCTGCCTCTCCCCACAAGATGGGCACAGCCTGGGTCTGCCCTGAACCACCAGGAAACCAGGCCCCTTGGGTTCTCTTATTCCCTCTGGAACTGGGAGTAAACAGCAGAAGGGCACCTTGAGTGTGGGAAGAAACAAGGCTGGGGCCTCCTCGGGGCTCTCTGACCTTCCCTGGCAAGGCAATGTCGGGGTGACTGCACTCATACCCATCCACCCCAGACTTCTAGGGGATGAGGTCCTTCTGCTAAAAGGGGGGCACACGGGAAAGGGCCGTACCTCCTGGCTCCCTTCTGATGGCTGGTTTCCTGGGTCTGCCTCTGAGGAACTGCTTTGGGACAGCCTCCTCCCTATCCTCTGAAAAGAAGCCTGGTGTCCAGGTTCTGGTCTTGGTCACTTGCTGGTGCTGCACATGGAGGCCAGACCCTTACAAATGTGGATTGGTGCTACTACTTAGCAAGTGAAAGGGTCTGAACTCGGTCCTCGGCTTGGCCCTGCCAGGGTCTTCAAGGCCTGGGGCCCAGCCATAAGTCAGTGACTCTGCCCCCAGAAGCCCCTCCTAGCTGAAGCAGGCAGGTGGGACTCAAAGATTCCCAGTGCAGGCCAGGCTAGGCTAGCTCCCACGAGAGCAGCATGCCTGCCCCAGCACTGCACAGCCAAGAGCAGCCCAAGCTGCCCAACCCAGTCAACTCTGGCTCCGCTCCCTGGTTGGGCAGGAGGGATGCTGTAGCCTTGGAGCTTTCTGAGCACGTCATAACCACTGCGGGGTGGGCTCCTTGGCCCCTCCTCAGCTCCAAAGCCATCCCCGCTTCCCACCTCATCTGGAGCAAGGAGCCGCAGTGCAAAAACACAAAAAGGGAAGAGGTCTCCTCCAAGCCCAGAGGCCGAGCCGGGCCCTGAAAGGAGAGGCGCCTTCACCTTCCTTTACAGAAAGCCACACCATTCAGAGCCTGGCGCCCTCAGCTGCTTTATTTCTTAACAAGTGAGGGTCAGCACCCGCGGTCCAGGGCATCTGAGAGCGTGAAATCCACAGTGACATCTCCAGTGTGGGGGTGGAACTCCACGGTGTAGGTGACGGTCTGGGGGCCACCTGGTGGCACTCTGGGGTCTAGGGCAGTGTTGAAGAAGTACACAGCCTGCTTGCAGTGGGGGTTCCAGCAACAGTACCCCTGCAGGGGAAGCAGCAAGAAGGCGGTGAGGGCTTCTGACACCCCAGCGCCCTCCTGGCCAGCCTCCAGCCCAGGGAGCTCGTGGTGGGAAGCTGCTGTTCAGGGCCAGGTGACCTGGGGCCGCTGAGGAGTTATCATCTGGCTGAACATGCCAGGAACACCCGGAGCGCAGGCAGGTGGCACGGCAGCACCTGCTCTCAGGGCCAGCCCACTATGGGACCCGCGCACACAGCACTACCTTGTCCTCCGCAGGCTTCAGGAGGCCGGTGCTGACCGTGCTGTCCGGGGTCAGGTGGTATTCCATCCACAGGACGGCCCCATGGCTCCTCCCGGGCCTGGGGGTGAGGGTGGGATGGGGGGTGGGAACGTTGGGCCAAAAAGAAAGCCGCACGAGAGACTGGCTAAGCATGGTCATGGCTCCCCTCTGTTTTTCAGAAACCTCTCGCCTCTTCCACTTCCATCCTGCCCCATTAGGAGGCTCCTAACACTCCAACTGACTAAAGGCAACTCAGTAAAATGCTGAGCAAGAAGAGCCACAACCCAAAGCTCCCACTCACTCCCCACAGCCTGGCCAAATACTCAAGAGTAACCCTGCGGCAAGTCCAGCTTGCTGCTGGAGCAGCCTCCTCGGCCTGAGGTCACAGAAAGGTTTGGCTCAAAAGGCTCAGAGAGGAATCCAGGCATCAAAGTCTAGAAGACCTCTCCCGGATACTCTGGATGGGCAACTGCCTTGCCTCCCCCTTGTCACAGGAGCCCAAAAAGGCTCTGGGCTCACGACCTCCACCCAGTTAGAAGAAAGTTTTTCCTCTGGGAAGAAGCCGCCCCTCCCCATGAAGGGAGCTAGAGCTGCAGCTGGATGGGCCTGACCATGCATCACAATGACAGCCCCTGCCAATTCCTAACCTGCTTTAATTCCCAAGAGAGTTCAGGAATATGATCCACTGGGTAACCATAGCAACCAAATTCACATTTCTCTGCAGTTGTGTGTAACGTGCTGCTTAGCTCAAAGGAAGCCTCAGATGTGGGAGGATCTGAGAGAGCCCACTCTGGCTCGCTCTCCCCACCCAGAAGCTGTGGGGACCCACTATACACTCAGGGCCACTCAGGGCCACTTCAGGAAGGGCAAGGCTGAGACAAGGACATGACAAGGCTGAGACAAACACATGAAAGTGGCCAAAGTAAGTGCTTAGCCACTCGGGCAATAACTATGAGAAAACAACCCTGCCACTTCCCCCACTCCCCCCACCTTGGAGCCCACACTCACCTCCTCAGCTCGATGGCACCCTCAGCACAGACAGGCTGCAGGGGGACCGGCTGCCGAAAATCAAAGGTCAGGATCTGCTGGGGCTCGCAGCAGCTGCGGCATGGGTACTCCCACAGTGGGTGGGGCTCGGCCTCCTTGCTCTCCCTGAAGTCGAGGGCGTGCTGAGAAGGGAAGAGAAGGCAGGGGTCTGCAGAGACAGAGCTGGGCGGCCAGGGAACAAGGCCATGTCCTCGTCTCCAGAGTTCATCTATGCCAGTGGCCCCTAACCTCCATGGCCCTGGTCCCTCAGGGTAACTGCCACAGGCACGTGGGGCAGTGGGTCCTCACAAAAGACCACAGGTGCCTAGCCCGACCAGCTGGCTTCTGTTCCTACCACCACTCACAAGCCGTTTCCTCGGTAAGTCACTCTAAGCTTCATTATCTCCCTTTTAAAACTGGATGACTGGGAATTCCCTGGTGGCGCAGTGGTTAAGAATCTGCCTGCCAATGCAGGGTTCGATTCCTGGTCTGGGAAGATCCCACATGCCGTGGAGCAACTAAGCCCATGTGCCACAACTACTGAGCCTGCACTCCAGAGCCGCTAAGCCACAACTACTGAGCCCGTGAGCCACAACTACTGAAGCCCGTATGCCTAGAGCCCATGCTCCGCAACAAGAAGCCACCGCAATGAGAAGCCCGCACACCGCAACGAAGAGTAGCCTTCCGCTCGCCGCAACTAGAGAAAGCCCACACGCAACAACGAAGACCCAACCCAGCCAAAAATAAAATAAAGATAAAATAAAATAAATAAAATAAAATATAAAACTGGATGACACTGCCCATCTCACGAGCTACCTTGAAGACCAACTGTCTATACTGATGAAAACACCTGTCATTTGGACACTTGCCCATTCAGTGACCCTTTCTCAGCACTACGGCTGCCAGATCACCCCCATACAAGGCTCCCAGTCTAGAGGGAGACAATTGGAAGACAAGCGAACACAGTGCCTGGGGGACACTGACCAGCTGAGAAAAGGGCTGGGCAGGAGAGCTGCCCGGAGGGGTGATCTCTAGGCTGCCTCTTGAAGGTTACAGAGAAGTTGGCAGCAAAGAGGAGAGTGGACAAAGCCCAGCAGGGAAAGGGCGAAGAGCAGCGCAGAGCGGGCCGAGCAGTGCGGGGTGACTGCTGGGGTGGGAGTAAGGGCTCAGGGAGCCTTACAGGGTTTTCCCGCACGGGACAGACAGGGCCAGACTTCGGGTCTACAGATTCACCTGGGCTCCCTGCAGAGGAAGGCTGACTGGGAGAGGCAGGAGGGTGCATGGTCAGACAACGAGAGATCAAAGTGCCCCAGACCAGACCAGCAGCAGCGGGGGAAGAAAACTGGCTCACAAAGGACCTGATGGTTATGGAACCCAACAACCAACTGCAAGGCAAGGCAAAGACTTGTCTGGAAGGTTGCTGGGGCCCTGAGCCCAGCAGGCAGGTATGAAGTGGCAGCAGGTCTAGGACAGGAGCACTGGAAGGGGCCAGGCTCAGGGAGGGGAAAGAGAAGATGGATTCTGGAAGCATCAGGTCACAGTGCTTGAAGTCATCTCGGTGGAGAATCCACAGCTCTTAGCTATTTGGTCTGAGCTCAGGGGAGATGCAGACACTGGCCAGCAAAGAGAGAAGATGGGGACAGCTATGGGGGTCTGGGCAGGGGCCTGGGGGAGACCTAGAACACAGGACACATTAGGGGATGAGAAGAGGGGAGGAATCCAGGAAGGAGCCTGAGAAGTGGCCAGGGAGAGCCCGGGTGTGCAGTGATTTCTAGAAGAATCGAACAGTCAGTGGTCTGCTGTGGAGAGGCAGGTAAGATGGAAACTGAAAATGTCCACTGGATTTATTTACTTAAAATATGTTTACACAAGTAATCCACAATCACTGTAGAAAACTGTAAACAGAAAGATAAGCAAAATGAGGAAAATATTAACCACTTCCTAATCACACAACTAACAGTTTGGTGTCCACTGCTCCACCCCTTTTTCTCTGCATGTGCAAATTTTTTTCTAATTAAAAAGAAATTGGGGCAACTTCCCTGGTGGCACACTGGTTAAGAATCAGCCTGCCAATGCAGGGGACATGGGTTCGAGCCCTAATCTGGGAAGATCCCACAAGCCGCAGAGCAACTAAGCCCGTGTGCCACAACTACTGAGCCTGCGCTCTAGAGCCCGCGAGCCACAACTACTGAGCCCACGTGCCACAACTACTGAAGCCCACGCACCTAGAGCCTGTGCTCCACAATAAGAGACGCCACCACAATGAGAAGCCCGTGCACTGCAACGAAGAGTAGCCCCTGCTCGTCGCAACTAGAGAAAGCCCGTGTGCAGCAACGAAGACCCAACACAGCCAAAAATAAATAAATAAATTTATATTATTAAAAAAAAATTTAATATTGTACACAATTTTTAAAGGTTACTTTCCATTTAGTTATTACACGTGTGAATTTTCTTAATACATAAAAATGGGGGGCTTCCCTGGTGGCGCAGTGGTTGAGAGTCCGCCTGCCGATGCAGGGGATACGGGTTCGTGCCCCGGTCCGGGAAGATCCCACATGCCGCGGAGGGCTAGGCCCGTGAACAATGGACACTGAGCCTGTGCGTCCAGAGCCTGTTGCTCCGCAATGGGAGAGGCCACAGCAGTGAGAGGCCCGTGTACCGCAAAAAAAAAAAAAAAAAAAAAAAAAAAAAAAAAAAATGGGATAGTGCTCCCTGCCCTGCCCTTCTAATGGGGCTCATGACTCTTCACATCCATCCTGGCTGAGCCAAATATCGCTGGCACTTTCATGACTGCTCTGGGTTCTGGAAGATGCAGACCCTGGTGGCTGACTCGATCCCCTACTGATGTACAAATAACCCTGCAGGACCTTCCTTCCACGTCCCACCCCCCTCCATGCTCTAGCACTTCCCCCTGGAATGGAGTCCCCAAAATGAAAATGGCTGGCTCAGAAGGTTGCCAAAATTGCCTTCTAGAGAGACCGTCCGAAAAGAGAACAAGCTGCTGACACTGGCAGGAATGGTTCCAGTGGCCTGGTGGTGGACGGGCCCCAACCCAAAATTCTGATTCAGGGGTTACAGCCCAGGGCCTAGAATGGCCTAATACCAGTCAGACCTGGAGACCCAATGGCTCTCAGGTTCATGCTCATGGTGAACCAAGTAGAACGGATACACCTGCCCTCGCTGCCCCCAACAGAGGAGCTCTCTGCACACTGCCCGCACTGCCCAACCCAGGTCCCTATATGGAAGCCACACGTCCCCATCAGAAGCCTGTGGCCATGTGGAGTGGGTGGGTGGGACACTGTGGGTGGGAGCTGTGGCCCTACCTACCTTAATCATATCATCCATGATGTGCACATTGAAGCCTTCACAGTCACCACAGGGGCTCCGGATCCTCCACAGGTCCTGTAAGGAAGGCACAGCCTTACTGACACCCACCCAGCCAGGGCACACCAACATCCGCACTCACCCAATGGGGGCGGGTGGGCAGGCAAGGGTTCTGTGGGACAGCACAGAGATGTCCACGCCCACCCAGGCACATGGAAGTGTGGTGACAAGAGCAGGAAGGGTAAGTGAGGTCAGGCTGGGGGGCTGCCCCAGGTCCAAACCTGAGGCACATCTTGCTGCTCCCGCAGGCCTGGAAGAAATGCCCACAGTTGAATGGACCCAGAGACACCAAAGACCCAGGATGGTTCCTCAAACCTGTAAAGCCTCCCATGATCCCAAGCCCTCTCCTATGAGGGACAATCAGCCAGAGCTACCAGGATAGTGTCTCTAACTCCCTCCTTGTCCATCCTGAACACCGGTTCATTGGGAAGAGCTCTATCAATCCGTTCTCGAGGCTCTACGCCTATAAAGAGAGCACGAGGACAGGATCCCAGGAGGGGACCAGAGGTGCACTCAGGCCAGTCAACGTTGCATCCTCTGTCTCTTGGACGTATGCCTAGGAACAGTGTCATTCTCCACATTCCCTCTTTGGCCATGAAAACCAGAATTTACATGGAATCTGATCAAGTGAATAAATAACACAAAAGAAATGCCAAGAAAATTAAGTGATGGAACCACTAAGCTACCAATGGATAAAGCCGTTCTTATCAAAGAAATATCAAATGACATTCACGCCACATTTCAGGTTAAAAGCATTTCAAAATCCTTTTAATAAAAAGTGCCTTTCCCAAAATGATGTTGTGACTGTGGTTCTGCTTTGATGAGAAAATTAAAATGAAGCTTTTCAATTTTTCTTGCATAAAGAAGCTGACTCGCCCATCTCAAAATGCTTTTAACAACGGGAGCCTCAGCTCTCTTTTTTTTTGGGGCCAGAACAGTCATTTTATTAACAGGAAGGGGGGGCCAGGCCCCTCGGCCCAGCGTGGCGCGGGCTGCGTGTGAGGTATGGTAACAGAATTGGAGCCTCAGCTCTTAATGAGAGCACAGCAAGCTGCACAGCTTATCTTCTGAAACTCTTAATTTATATTTTAAAATTATTCTGATAAGCCATAATTGTAAAATGACAACACACAGCCATTTCCATTTCATGTGCCAAATTACTTCATTTTTACAAAGGCAAGCCTCTTCTATTCAGCCCTGCAGTGTGATGACACAGAAAAACAGAGGCCCAAACTATTAAGACCCTAGTTGCTCCATCTGCAACCAAAGTCTTTACAAGAAAACAAGGTCCCCCCATCCCCCGCCCGAAAACTTCTGGGTGGCCTACCCTGAACTCCACGACCATCATGTGCAGCGAGGCAGCCTGGGGCATCACCACAGCGCCAGGCACCAGGTGCCTGTCCACAGCAGTCCGTACATACCAGAAGTACAGGTTGTGCCACGGAAGCAGGCTGGTGGTGAAGAACGGCTCACCCAGGAGGAGAGAAACCTGGCGATCAGAGCAAGAAGCAGGACCAGGGCATCAGAAGGATTCGGCTGAGGAGTAAAGGACAGGTTACAAGTTTCACAGGCACATTCATTCATTCATTCACTCACCCACTCGGGCAGTCAGTCAATCAACAAGCATGTCAAGGTCTGCACCTGCCCTTGAGGATACAAAGATGAGAAACAGACATGAGCCCTGCCCTCAGGAGTGCAGAGTGGAAGGTGTAGCAGACAAGGCTGGGGGCCGTCCTCAGAGAGTGCAGTAAGCTGTGACAGAAGCAAGGAAGGGGCTCGTGGAGAGACTCTAGAGGTAAGAGCATAGGGAAGGGCTTCCAGGATGGCATCCTGTAAACCCTACTCAAAGCCTTATCATGACAATTTATTATCAGCGCTAGTCTGCCTCCTTCACCAGGCTCCGAGACCACAGAAGTTGGGACAAAGTGGCGGCACAGTATTCCCAGCACAGCACCTGGCCCAGAGCAGATGGTCAGTGAAGGTTTGCTGATTAGATGAATAAATGCATGAACAGGAGACAGAAAAGCAAAGGAGTAGGGATTACAGGCAGAGGGATGGGCAGAAGCAAAATCAGGGGTGTGAAAGAGAGCAAGGCCCTTTTGGGAGCTTGTCAGACGAGCAGGTCGGGTAGGACAGTAAAGGGTGAGGCCACAGAGGTGGAGAGAAGCCAGGTCACCAAAGGCAGCTGATGACAGGTAAAGGGGACTGGACTCTGCCCTGGAGGCAAGAA
The DNA here is from genome assembly GCF_000442215.2 of Lipotes vexillifer. Classification (NCBI taxonomy): domain Eukaryota; kingdom Metazoa; phylum Chordata; class Mammalia; order Artiodactyla; family Lipotidae; genus Lipotes; species Lipotes vexillifer. Next base: position 1,806,181 of record NW_006775530.1, read on the forward strand.
GGGATCATGAAAAGCTTTAATCAGGGTTTAATATGAGAAGGAATGTGCTTTAGCAAGATCCCTCAGGAGTTCCCTGGTGGCCTAGTGGTTAGGATTCTGGGCTTTCACTGCTGTGGCCCGCGTTCAATCCCTGACTGGGGAACTGAGAGATCCCACAAGCCGCACAGTGTGGCGAAAAAAAGAAAAAAGGAAGATCCCCAAAGTATGCAGGAAGTAGGGAGGCTACCTGCAGGTGGAGCTGGGGACAGGACATGACTTGGGCGAGCACTGCGACAGTCCAGGCAAGGAGTGGGGAGTCTGTGTCAAAGGGAGGAGAACCAGACAGCAGATGCTGAGGAGCCAGACCACCCAGGGCTGGGCCCAAGCAGACAGCCATCAAGGACAGGGCCAGTCCAAGATGACACATGGGCTCCTAGTTGAGATGACAGAGATGCAGAAGGAAACAACGAAAACAGAAAGGGCTTGGCCCTGTTTATTCCCTGCTCCCCCAACACACTGAGGCAAGAATGCCCACTCTCACCACTTCTACTCAACAGTGACCTGGAGCCTAGCCAGTGCACCATATCAATGGCTTTCAGAATTTAAATTTTCTTTCTTTCTCTTTTTTTTTTGGCTGTGCTGTGTGGCTTGTGGGATCTTAGTTCCCCAACCAGGGACTGAACTCATGCCCCCTGCAGTGGGAGCGTGAAGTCCTAACCATTGGACCGCCAGGGAATTCCCTAAATATCTTTTTAATCCTCATCTATAAGGGAAAGAAAGAGCAACTTGTACACGAATGATCAGGGCAGCATCCTTCATGGTAGCCAAAAAGGAGAAACCACCCAAATGTCCATAAACTGTTCATCAATATGGATAAATAAATGTCCATCAGTATGGACAAATAAAATGTGGTATAGGCATACAGTGGAGTATTATTCAGCAGCAAAAAGAAATGAAGTATTGATTTATGCTGTAACATGAATGAACTTTGAAAGAAGCCACCTACGAAGGACTATACGTCACATGATTCCATTTATATGAAATGTCCAGAATTGGCACATCCATACAGAAGGAAAACAGGCTAGTGGCTGCCTAGGGCCAGGAGGTTGGGGATAAATAGGGAGTGACTGCTAATGGGCAAGGAGTTTCTTTCTGGGTGATGAAAATGTTCTATAATTGATTGTGGTGATGGTTGCATAATCTTATGAATATACTAAATCACTGAACCGTAAACTTTAAATTTCTTTGCTGCATGAACCGCATCTCAGAAAGAAAGCTGTTCTTAAAAAAAAGGCATGGGGGCTTCCCTGGTGGCGCAGTGGTTGAGAGTCCACCTGCCGATGCAGGGGACGCGGGTTCGTGCCCTGGTCCGGGAAGATCCCACATGCCGCAGAGCGGCTGGGCCCATGAGCCATGCCCGCTGAGCCTGCGTGTCCGGAGCTCGTGCTCTGCAATGGGAGAGGCCACAACAGTGAGAGGCCCGCTTACCACAAAAGAAAAAAAAAATTAACACTCTAACAATAAAAGGATGATATATACATAAATACTTTTTTTAAATGTCTGAAAGTTTACATATTCAACTAATATAATAAGTTATGTTAGAGACTGGAGTGAGAAATTACTGGGTTCCAGTAGAATTGTTGCTTTTTAGTATTGTGTGCATTTTTTTAAAAAAAAAAAAAAAAAAAAGGCATGGGAGGAAAACAGGCAAAAGGCTTAAATAGATATTTCACTAAACAAGATATAGAACAGCTAATAAGCACATGAAAAGGTGTTCAACATTATTAGTCATTAGGCAAACACAAATCAAAACTACGAGACATCACCACACACCCACTAAAATGGCTATACTAAAAAAAAAAAAAGAGGGCTTCCCCGGTGGCGCAGTGGTTGAGAGTCCGCCTGTCGATGCAGGGGACCCGGGTTCGTGCCCCGGTCCAGGAGGATCCCACATGCTGCAGAGTGGCTGGGCCCGTGAGCCATGGCCACTGTCGAACAAAGTAGCAGTTCAGGGTGTAACTTATCCTTCCTAATCAAAGATGACACCAATAGTCTTATATAAAAAAAAAAAAAAAAAAAAAAAAGAGACAATACGAACACGAAGTGTTGGTAAAGATATGGAGAAACTGGAACCCTCATACATTACTGGTTGGGATATAAAATGGTATACCTGCTTTGGATAACAGTTTAATAGTTTATTTAAAAGATAAACAGTGAATTCCCTGGCGGTCCAGTGGTTAGGACTTGGCACTTTCACTGCTGAGGGCCCAGGTTCAACCCCTGGTCAGGGAACTAATAACCCACAAGCCATATGGTGCAGTGGAAAAAAAAAGTTAAAACAAAAATATCACACAACCCAGCAATTCCAAGCCTAGGTATCTAAGGGAACCGAAAACACAAACCCTCACAAACACTTAACATACCCATGCTCACAGTAGCATTATTCATAATAGTCAAAAACTGGAAACAATCCAAATGTCCACCAACAAGTGAATGGGTAAATCAAATATCACACAGTCATACCCTAGAATACTACTCAGCATTGAAAAGGAACAAAATACTGACACATTCTACAACAGGGATGAACCTTTCAGCCATGAACAGTGAAATAAGCCAGACACAAAAGACCACATATTGTATTATTCCACTCACATGAAATGCCAAGAAAAGGCAAATTTACAGAGACAGAAACCACATCAGTGGCTGCCTGGGGCTAGTGGCTGGGTGATGGAAGTTCTAAAACTAGACAGTGTGACAGTTATATAATTCTGTATATTTACTAAAAAATTTTCAAATTGTACACTTGAAATGGGTTAATTTTATGGTATGTCAATTATATCTCAATAAAGGGGTTAAAAAAATGTTGGCAAGAAAGATGACAGGTTCCAGCTTTAAGGGCCTGTGGGATATGTGAGATTTGAAGACCTGGCTTAGACACCCACGATTCCCACATGGGAAGGGATGTGATGGTCCCAAGAGGAGATGCAACGGAAGAGGAGAGGACAGACAAGAAGAGAGCACCAAGGACACCTGCAGGGAAGGATCAAGTGAAGGAAGAGAGACCGATGAAGGACTGAGAAGAAGCCAGAAAGAGAAAAGGAAACCCTGGAAAGGCAGCCTCTTAAGGGCCTAAAGAGAAGTATGTTGAGGAGGGAGAGGCCCCTGTTGTGAGGGTGCAGGAGGCCAGGGAGATGAAGCGGCAGGGAGACCATGTCTAGTACCTAAGGTTACTGAGGGCCGGGAGCAGTTTCGGAGGCACACGGGGGACTGAGGAACAGATGGGAGGCGGAAGCGTGCACAGCAGTGCTGTGAAGGGAAAACGGAGGGGACACGATGTGCCGAAGTCGCTCCCAGCAGAGCTCGTCTGCCGTTGCTGAAGGAGCAGCCATGAGCCACTTGAGAGCTGTGCAAGTATTTGCTCAGCAGGCCTCTCTGCAAACCTCACCACACCCTCAACAGCTGCAAGTCTTTAGCTGGTGAGTGACTGGGGGACACACAGTGAGGTCCGGAGAAGGGGGCAGTCGGGCTGTCTCAGAGCCGTGCTGTCCAGACCAAACGCAGAGCACTCACTACTTACCTTTTTACCCTCCAAGTCTGCAGGTGTTAATAATTCAGGCCGTTTCTCTATTATATTAATTTTATCTTCCAAGTGGTTAGCCTTGAAGATCTTAGAGAGAAAACAAAACTATTGTTTTTGTCCAGAAAAAGAACATCTCAGTTCCTTTATCTGTGTGCAGGTCTCTGGCCAAACAGTTCTGGAGCACCACTTTCAGCTGCTTTGCAGAACTTCTCCCATCCAAAGGCCTCCTACAGACCTCAGATGAGATCAGGAGCAAAATGTCATAAGAGCAAAAGAAATTTCTCTTGCAGGCACACTGGCAAGACTTAGCTGTAGACTTGTAGTTCTGGTGGAGGTAGGTTATCCTTCAGAGAGGGAATCACTGGCCAGGAGGAGAAACACTGTCACAGAACCAACCAGTCAGGTCAGTTTGTGAGAAGTGACACCGTGGGCGCTGGTGCCCCAGAAACAAATGCCAAATTCAGTTCTATCACCGCAAAGATTTTAGTTTTTTTCATTTTATGTGAAGTGAGAAGAGAAGCCTAAACTTCTTCAGCCACAACAAACAAAGTAGAGTCTCAATGCTCACTGCTATTCAACGACAGCCCTAGAAGACTTCCAGGCCAGCTCTCGACTCAGGAGTCACAAGAACTTCACTGGCAGCTCCTACTCCTCCCAGTTCCCTTGGTACGAGCACTGCTTCAAAGCGATCAATCCCAGACTCAGGAAGGCAGGCCCCACAGGTCCCCTCATTATTTCAGTAACAACAATTATCACTTACTTTTTTCATCAGTCTATGAGAAGCTGCTGAATTCTCTATCGTAAATACCTGAAGAGGATACCATGCTATTAGTTGTAGGAGGTACACTTAACAGAGAAAGAAAACAAAGATTAAAATGCAACTCCAAGGCAGAGGACAACATCTAACTAACTCTACCTGTGCTCATTATCCCCCTGGGACAGTACAACATTCTGCGCTGAGCCTAGCGAGGTGGCACACTCAGACTCGGGAGCTGTGGCGATGGGGCAACAGCTATAACCTGACTCCTGCCCGCACACGAGGCAACAACCCCTCAGCCACCAACGCAAGCACGCCTGCCACATATGTGGCAGCTGCACTTGAAAGAGCTTTAGTCACAAAACCATGTACCCAGACCACATGACACCCGAACTCAAGAGCGGCCGTCAGGAACCTGGTAGAAGGCACATGTCCAGTACCTGCTCTGCCCCAAGGTGATGGGCCAGCATGGAGAGCAGACTGCCATCACTGATGCACAGGCAGACACTGTCCGGCTTAAGCACCTGCAGAAAAGAACAACCTCAGCACAGATTTTCTTACAATGTCAAGAAATTGCTGTTGACAAACTGACAGGAACATTTCCCATCTGACCCCCTAACTTACTCTGTGATTATTCAATCTTGATCTCCTCCTCACTCCATCCCCTACACAGCCCAACTGGATCTTCCTATGCCCTAACACCGGTCATACCTGCCTCCCAGGCCCAGGTGGTAACCAGCACCCCCCTCCAACACAACCACCTCCCTCACCTCTCCCCACCATCAGGAAAGACTGTCCTCAAGCCATCCTAGAAGGCCCAGCTGAAGGGCTGCCCTGTTTATCAGAGGCAACCTCCCAATCCACGACCACAGGCCTCTTCCCTACCTGGTCACAGCACAGAAAGCAGTAGGCATGCCAAATGACTCCCCAGAGCAGGAAT
>NW_006775530.1:1811457-1820806 GCF_000442215.2 Lipotes vexillifer
GAATGCCTTTATGGGTCAACAGACCCCTCTGAGAGAAACTTAGGATGGTTGGGACCCTCCCTCCCCGCAAAAATGCACACATGTGCATACATGCACACATATTTTTCTGCATATGACTCCAAGGGGTCCACAGACCCCCGTCCAAACCTTGTGTGTGGTCCCCAGGCTGAGAAACCCCTTCTACAGGTAGCAGGGAGCAAAGGTCTTTCAGGACAGTTACATGACAAAATTTACATTCTAGAAAATTTTAGAAAGCAGGAGATGAGAGGAATAATGGGGTGGCTGAATCCACAAGGATCACGCAAAGGAATTGCTGGTGACCATAAAGGCAAAGTGTCCAGAGGGAAGGCAGGGGCCAGGGAGAGGCTCCCATAGAAGAGCAGAGAACAAGCCCTCAGGTAGTCCAGAAACAAGCTCCCTGGCCTCTGCCCAAATGCCCATCCAGAAGGAGCCGGTTGAAGCCACTCATGGACAGAGAAGGGAGCACAGAAAACAAAACCAGCTAATCATAAGTGAGCAATGAGCTCGGTCGGGTCCATGGGACAAACCCCTCCTGGCCTACAACCACCTAAGGGGGCTGGACACTTACCGTCCTCAGGGCCTGGACGTATTGATCAGTTCTGTTCTGATCATTGATCTCTCCAAACCGAGGCCGGTTCCAGAGCAGGTGAGCCTGGCAGTCACACACAGGGCGTGCTGGGTGGGCTCTCCCATCCTTTGCAGGGCTGGGCCAGAAAATGAACAGACACAGGGAGATGACCTGCTAGGCACCAGCGAGCATGAAGGCACGGCACAGGGACCTGCCCCAGGGAAATCGAGACGGAGAGGGGACACACGCATGGTCCTCTAGGGGGCATGAGTCTAGGCACTGGCTGTGGAGTGGGCATTAAGAGGTCGGAGGGCCCTCCAATTCAAGGCTTCTCATATATATCTGCTCCAAATGGGGGTCCTGCCACTGGGGCAGCCTCTTCAGAGTACACACAAACAGGCACTGAAATAGCCAGGCACAAACTTTCGCTCTTATTCTGTTCAGATACAAATGTGCCCACTCAAACCTCTACAGGGTCCGTACAGGGATTTTATATAAAGGCACAGTGTCACAAGCCTAATGCCCCACCCAATGAGGCTTGGGGCACACCTGGTCCTCTGGAGGCTGTACCACACACAGTAGTCGTCATGATGGGCTACCAGGCAGAGGGCTGAGCCCTGGACAACAGGCTCCTCTTCTGGCAGGAAGTACACACACTGCATCCAGTGGTCCCGCCACTGAAATAGGAAGAGAATCAGCTATCACCAAGCTGCAACAAGAGCAATGCATCTAATCCGGGGGCCAAAACCCAATTCAAAAATCAATTTGCGGGCTTCCCTGGTGGCTCAGTTGTTGAGAGTCCGCCTGCCGATGCAGGGGACACGGGTTCATGCCCCGGTCCGGGAAGATCCCGCATGCCGCGGAGCAGCTAGGCCCCTGAGCCATGGCCGCTGAGCCTGCGCGTCCGGAGCCTGTGCTCCGCAATGGGAGAGGCCACAACAGTGAGAGGCCCGCGTACCGCAAAAAAAAAAAAAAAAAAAAAAAAAATCAATTTGCAGGGAAACCACTGTGTGGACTATAGACAGCTACTATGGCCAAAGAGATAAAGAAGAAAATCCTCAAGTCAGAGAGGCTAAAGGTTCAAAATCTTGCTGGAACACTGCTGGCTTCAGGATAGAATGTGGCCTAGGGCAGTGGCCTTCAAGGTGGGCTCAGGCGCGCGCGTGCGTGTGTGTGTGTGTGTGTGTGTGTGTGTGTGATCGTGACTAGCAGGAACCTTCTGCCAAAATGTGTACTTGATTGCAAGTATCTCCCCTCCACTAAAATCATACCTATACTGACCTCCTGCCCCCACCCACACCTCTTCAGAGTAGCTCCTCAGAGCTGAGAGGCTGTCTCCCAGGCTACAGTCCTCATCTGGCTTCAAATAAAGTTAAGTCACAACTCTCACACTGTTTTTTTTTTTCTTCAGTCAACACATTCTATCCTACCTGATCTTGAACTTAACTTAAAGACAGGTGAATGACATTCCCATCTATCTAAGGTGTCTATTTGAATATAAAAGCTAGAAAATTAAAATCTAACCAGATACATTCTGGAAAAAATAAACACTAACAAGGAGGGAAAAAAGATCCTCTAAAACCTGTTATTCATTCTTTACTATGCCTCCCTGACCCTTCCCCGGCTCCCACAGTGCTTCCCTGTCCCCATGTCCCTCCCACACACCAGCCTCCTGGGTCCTAATGCTAAAGAGCTACGATAGCCAGAATTCACTGTCTGAGGCTGATCAAAAGCAGTTTAGTGAAGTCATGAGGGAGATTCATTAGCAGCTCTTCAAATTCGAAACAGTCCAAAAGTCACCACTGGTAGAGGAAGGACACAAGCCCCACAGTCAGGACACCTGGGGGCAAGCACCCACCAAGGCTGCCTACACCTAAGGCCCTGCTCCCCTCATTGGGCCCGGCTTTGTGTGGTTACCCAGCATGTCTTACATGAGGATTCAAGGAGAAAATACACGTAGAAGCACTCTGAAGATATACAAATGAGAAGTATTAACATTTTAATGAAATTCTTATGCTAATTTTGCAATTACCACACTCCTAGAGAGGAAGAAAGCAGCCCAGTGCCAACCTCAATTCTGTGGGAGAATTCTGACCCCCCACACACAGATCACACACCACACACACCCACACACCCCCCACACCCCACACACGCTCTCAGCCTACGGAGGACTGAGGCTATGCAGAGTGGAGCCGGGGCAGCTCAAGGGCCCAGGAGGACTGACCGAAATCGCACAGCAGTCATGACCCTTTGGCCTAAGCAGTAACTCAGGGAACAGGATGAGATGCTAAGGCCTTCCCTGAAGTCACCATGTATACACCCAGAACCAGCAGCTGAGCAATCAAAGCAAAGCCAGTGCCCAGCAAGTGGGAACAGGAAGTCAGAACACACAGAGGACAGGGCCCAAGGCCTCCCAGGTGGAGGGAATGTTTGATTCCTTGGTCCTGAAGCACCTTTCCCACTTTCTTCCCTTGTGTTTGTGTACAGAGGGGTAGATAATACATGCACATGAGAGAAAACTCAAAAGATATTAAAGGGTCATGGAGTGAAAAATAAGTTTCCTTTCCACCCCTAACCTCCAGTTCCCTTCCCAGAAGCAACCATTTTTACCAATTTCTGTGAATTCTTCCCAAGATACCCTTGCATACATGCACCACACATAAAGGCTGATAAACACATATATTCTTATTTTTAATAACGCCAACGCTGGCACAGCACACACTGTTCTGTGCCTCTCGTTGTTTCACTTGATCTGTCCTTGAGACTGTTCCACATCAGTGCAGAGACAGCCACCTCACCCTCTGCGTGGATGCAGGAAAATGAACTTGGCCAGTGCCTGCTGGTGGCCTCTAGGTGGTTCCAGTCTTTTCTATTTAATCAGGGCTGCAGTGAGTATCCTGGCACACACGTCATTCTACACGTATGCAGCTCCATCCAGAGCCTAAATGCCTAGAAGGGGCGTCACTTCCCATCCTGACAGACTGTGGGCCTTGCTGCACTCCACAACGCTCTGGTGATCACCCTCCTGCACTGCCCCACGGCTCCACCAACAGCGTGCAAACTCTGAACTATATTCACTAATACATGAAAAACAGTATTTCACTGCAGTTTAAATCTGCATGGTTCTTGGACTTCCCTGATGGCACAGTGGTTAAGAATCCACCTGCCAATGCAGGGGACACGGGTTCGAGTCCTGGTCCAGGAAGATCCCACATGCCATGGAACAACTAAGCCCATGCGTCACAGCTACTGAGCCCGCGCTCTAGAGCCTGCGAGCCACAACTACTGAAGCCCGCGCGCCTAGAGCCCGTGCTCTGCAACAAGGGAAGCCACTGCAGTGAGAAGCCAGCGCACTGCAATAAACAGTAGTCCCCCCATCGCCTCAACTAGAGAAAGCCCGTGCGCAGCAACGAAGACCCAACGCAGCCGGAAAATAAATAAATAAATAAAAATTAAGAAAAATATTTTTAAAGAAAAAGGAATATAATACGTATTTCCTTTTCTGTAGTTCACATCCTCCCCACTTTCCATTGAGCTGAAGAAGGCAGATTTTGAGGTCACAGAAAATGCGGCTGTAGACAGGCTGTAGTTCTCTATCACAAGCTAATCTGAGGACCCCTGGATTACTCGGTGGGCAGGTCTAAGAGTGGCTGTACCAGGACGAGGGTACCCCTCATGTTGACCATGGACTTGGCCTGAAAGGTCTATCTTATATCTTACTACAGCTAGCCTTGCTTTTTTTTTCTTTTAAACTCTTCTTTGACATTGATTCTAACATAATCCCTTCTATCTCCAAATTCTTAGGAATCGAAGATTCAACATGCTCCTTTCCCAGGACCAAAAGTGGACAAGTTTCCTGATTTCCACGAAAACGTGCTCAGCTCCCGCCTCTTACCTGGAGCTCCTCTGGATCCGAGTGTGCCCAGAAGGGGGCCATGGTGCACTTGATCTTCCCCTCAGGGTCCATTTCAATATCCCACCAGGAGAGAACCACCTGAGCTTGGCCAGATGCCAGAGGTTCAAACTGTCTGCTATGGGAGGCTGTTGAGCTACTGACTTGCTTGCTGAAGTCCACACTGTGGAAGAATATTCAGGAACTGAAGCATATTTTAAGCTCACACACTCCATCTTTAAGCATTTATGGTGACCTCACCAGCAATGAGACTTGTTTGCAATGGACTCCTGATGTCAAAATGAACTCAAAAAGAACTGCCAAAGACCGCAATTCACCAAGTGTCTCCAAATGCCATGACCCTGGGTGGCTCCTTGGTACCTGAACATAGGCAGCACGTTGCTGAGGACAGTGAAGTCAGTGGGTGACACCTGGTTCAGCTGAATGTCGTAAACAGAGGGCGCGCCAGGACACCTCTCCAGTTCCAAGGGGGGGACGATGACTTGCTCTCCAAGGCTGGTCTGAACACGGATGGGAAACAGCTTGTTCCATGACCACATCCTCCTGGACTCCACCAGCTGTGCGTAGACGGTTGCTCTGTGAGGCACTGCCTCACAATTTTTCTAAGTTTATATTAAAAAAGTAAAACAAAAGAACAAAAAAATAACCAGTTACGTTGACCCACAGTAATTCCCATTGAGCAAAAGAGATTTATTCCCTAACATTAGGCAGGTTTAGTAACATCTAATGCCTTGTAACTATTAGGGCAGTGAACTGTTTTCAGCCAATGCCCTTGGGAACAGAAGAAACCAGACTTCAGAAAGAATACACATTATGCCTAAGACGACTTATGTCAGGTAAGTTCCTAGCTACCTGACACTCTTGAATATTTCAAAAATAAACCTTGCCCCGGGAGCTTCCACCTGAGTGGGTGGTGGGATTCCAGGGCGCTGCTATGGAGGGGCGTAGTGAGCCACAGCTGGATGCTAAGGCCAAGGTCACCAACCAGCTCATAGATTTTCAGTGGAAGCTGGGTATGGCTGTGAGCTCAGACAGCTGCAGATCACTTAAGTATCACTTAAGTATCCTTATGTTGCGGTGATGCTCAAAGTGGCAGATCATTCAGGCCAAGTAAAGAACAAGTCCTTTGAAATGACAATTCCACAGTTTCAGAATTTCTACAGACAGTTCAAGGAAATTGCTACAATTATTGAAACTGTGTGAAAACTGATTACTTGGTTGATGAATTGCTACCATCATTCTAAAATCATGGACTTTACTTTCTGCAACAAAACTGCCTAAGGATCAAATGATATTTATTGAATGAAAATTACACTTTTGGTTTTCCATTTTTTTAAATAATAAAAAAGAAAATCAGACAAACAGGAATTACAAAGTGGTGATTGCCACACACTTTGTGAATGTACTAAGAGCCACTGAATTGGAAACTTTAAAGGGTGAAGAACTCTGTGGTATGTGAATTCTATCTTAATTGGACAAGTGTCCATCCTCAACCGACCTGACCTCCTGGCCTCACCTGGCACTGCCAACCACTCTCCTCACTTGGCTTTGGCTGCAGTCCCTCATCCGATTTCCCTCCTGCCTCATACATCCAACACCCTCTACACACCAGGCACTAGGGGCCCAGCCATGAAGAGAACACTCACAGCTGCTACCGCACAGAAAGCACAAGCACAGGGTTTCTCTACCTCAGCACTAGTGACCTTTTGGATCAGGTGATCCTTTACTGTGGGGGCTGCTCTGTGCATTGTAGGATGTTTGGTAACATCCCTGGCCTCTACCCACAAGATGACAGTAGCACCACCTCTCAGTTGTGACAACAAAACTGTCTCCAGACACAGCTCTGGATGAGAAACACTGCTCTCCCCCTCTGTCTCCTTCACAAAGCTGTGCTTCCCCTGCCCATCCCTCACAGAGAGGATTCCCCAGAGACCTGGTCTGGACCATCTTTTTCTCCCACCGTGTACCCTCCCATTTGACCTCAACCACTCCATCTTCATTTACCAAATACATGCACCCAAATGCCTCCTGGTCCTCTCTACTTGGCTGACCCTCAGCTCAAAGTATGTCTAAACCAAACAAGTTACCTTCACCTCTCCCCAACCTTCCCAGGCCTGGTCCTCCTCCCAGTCAACAGGGAGCGCCACCATCCAAGCCAGTCACCTACACCTCAAACCCTGGCATCATCCTCAATGCCTCCACAACTAAGTAACAGAAGTCCTTGACCACCTTCCTCCTCCCCGAGTCTACCTCTCTGGGCTCCACTGCTATGGCCTTGACTAAGGCCTACCTCAGCCCAGCACCTGGACAACTCCAGCCACCTTCTAACTAGTCTTCCTGCCTCTAGTGTTGCACCCCAGCTGCTCTCCACATGCCTGCCTGCATAAATCTGACACTGATCCTCTGCTTAAAACCCTTCTGAGCTACCACATTGCCTTCTGGAGCACAGGGGCCCTTCTTGGTCAGGCCCTGCCCAGCCCTTCAGCCTTTTCTCTTACCCTGCCTCCCACACACCCATAATCTGACTCATCTTCACATCTTTGTGCAGGCTGACCTCCTCTGCCGCAACTCCCCCCAGCTGCCAGGCCAAACCCTGCTCACTCTCAAGACTGACTCAGCTCATGCTTCATCTTCACCAACCTCCCCGCCTTCTCCCACCAGAGTGGGCAGGACCTCACCCCACCGACCACCATCAGCGTGGACCTCAAACTGTACTGTGACCACCTGCCCACCTACCTGCCTCCCCAGGAGCTCACCCTCGTATTCTTGGTACTCAGAAAAGGCCCTGCAAAATGAAGGCACCAATAAATGTGTCTTCTGAGATCAATTCCTGGGTCACTGCAATACCACATGGATTATCTGTCAGACACTCCAGCACCCCAGTTCCATGACCTCCAATGTGGCAGAAAAAGGGACAGGGTAATGGAGACTGTGTGCCGCCATAGCTCCTTCAAGCTGAGACTCAGGCTGGGCAGATGGGGAGAGTGATTAGAGTGGACAGTGCACACCTGGCTGCTATGGGCCAGCTGGGAGAGGAAGCTGAGGACGGCTTTTAATTACTAGATGAATTAGAGAAAGACACATTGAACAACATTAACATAATTCTGAATATCCTTGTTCTCTATTTCAGGGATTCATCTAATTAATGGTTTTAATGTGGAAAAATAGAAATAATTTCTACCAAAGTTACTAGGAAGAATTTTGCATTTTGGAGATGACGAGACATCTTACGCAGGATGGGGAGCTGGAGGACGATCACCATCACATGCTGACCACATGAGTAATGTGGACGCAGGCCCCAAATGCCTTGGAAGGAGCCCCCTTCCTCACTCCAGGGGTACTAAGTACCCCTCAAAAGAATACCGGGCCAAGACAGTTACGGGCTCATGTGAACAGTGCCCACGTGGCAGGTGCCAGCAGAAGCAGCGAACACTCACACTTCCCCAGCGGGACTCTGCCTGTGAGTCTCCACCTCCCAGTTTATGTTCATAAAAAAGCAAGACCAACAACTCTGAGTTAAAATTTTCAGCATATCTCTCCCTTCTCAAAACAACTGTTGGGGCTTCCCTGGTGGCACAGTGGTTAAGCATCTGCCTGCCAATGCAGGGGACATGGGTTCAAGCCCCACCTGGGAAGATCCCAAATGCTGCGGAGCAGCTAAGCTCGTGCGCCACAGCTACTGAGCCTGTGCTCAAGAGCCCGCAAGCCCCAACTACTGAGCCTGTGTGCCACAACTACTGAAGCCTGCATGCCTAGAGCCCATGCTCCACAAGAGAAGCCACCGCAATGAGAAGCCTGCGCACCACAACGAAAAGTAGCCCCCACTCACCACAACTAGAGAAAAGCCTGCGCACTGCAACGAAGACCCAACACAGCCAAAAATAAAAACAAACAAACAAATTTATTAAAAAAACAAAAACAAAAACCTGCCAAAGATTATCACCAACCAAACTCCTTCATCTGGAACAGCCTGGCATTCAAGGTCTTCTATCCTCTACCCCATTCTCCACATTAGCTTACAAGCACCTTAGGCTGGTGTTCCCACTGACCTACCAAACAGGTCCTCCACCTGGGACATCTCTCCTTTTCCTCAGTGCCTTTCCAAATTCCACCCTCTTCACACAGGCCCTCATCTCCTTCCTGAGCCTTGACCTTTTCCACCAGCCCTAAACCAAATGTCAGTGGTGCTTCTGCCTACCTCTCCATTTGGCCCATCAAGTCCTTACCACTGCTGACTAGTGTGGATGTAGAAGCAAGAAGAATGGCTTATACTTCTCCCTGGATGCTAGAACACCTTACACACAGGTGACATTAAAAGAATGTTTGCTGAATTGAATCTGAAGATAGTTTCTGGTCTTTTGACTCTAACCTACTAAGAAGTGGCATTCAAGAGGCACAGAAGTCATAATTGAGGACAGTCAGAATCTCATAGGAATCAAAGGGTGCCCTAAGGTGTACAGAGAGGCACTGAGGGCTCAGGCTATGTAGAGCGTGGTGTGTCAATGAGAGCTGTGTGAGTCAACTGAGATCACAGCAATTTGCCCGAAGGAGGCCCTCAGTCCCCTACCTGCACGAGATGCCTGTGTGCGTGTTCATAGGAGGGCAGTGCTCCCTCCCCAATCAGTTCCGTGTCAAACAGCTCCGTGATCAGGATGTTGGCACGGCATGGCATGTCACCATCTGAGAAACAAAAGGAAAGAGTCAGAAGCAAGCAACAGATTGGAACAAATATTAACAGCAAATATGTAAAAGATAAAAGGTTAATAGGTCACTAAAATTGAAAGCACATACATATGCTGAAGTATTTAGAAGTGTCATCGTGTCTGCAACTGACTTTTCAACGGTTC
>NW_006775530.1:1820820-1845736 GCF_000442215.2 Lipotes vexillifer
TTCAGCAAAAAATAAAATAAAATAAAATCCACATTGACATAACACGTACACATCAAAATGCTAACGAGTGACTCCTAAGTCCTGGTTAAGAGAACATGGGTGTTCACCGTACTACTCTATCAATTTTTCTGTATGTTTAATATTGCAAGGGACTTGTAAAACTGATAAGAAAACTACAAACACCCAAGAAGAAAACCAGGCAAAAATACAAATAGACAATTCAAAACAGAAAGCAAATCAAATACATGAAAAAATTTTCATTCTTATTAGCAATTAGAGAGATACAAACAATTAAACTATTAACTATTAAACTAGCAAAAATTATTTGAAAAGCAAAACTGAATGCTCGTACTTCAGATATTTCTAGGCTGCAGAGAGGGGGAGAAAACTAAAGCAAGAGAAAGGCTGATTCCACTGATACGCAATGATACAACTGAGATCCAGGATTCAGAAACCCCGGTTCCTTACACTAAATCCCCCTTAATCAAGTTAGTTTCTTGCTACCAAACAATCCCCCAAATAACAGTTTTTTAAGGACAGGAGGATTATGGAAGGTCTTCCTGTTAACTCTATTTTTTAAGCCTCTATAATATAATGTAAAGTAATGTTACTTCTACAATTACAATTTTTAATGAGCCGAGATAAAACTGACTTTGCAAGGGGTATTCATCATGGAGAATTAACTGTAAACACTCCTAATGGCTCATGAATTACAATTTGACAAAGCCCACTCATCTTCCCTACATAGAAGACAAGTATCACAGATGAAGCGAGAAAAGAGCAGCATTAAGAGGTTCAAAGAAGGACGCAGTAGAGGGAACTTGAGCCTTGAGTCATAGAGAGCTGGGCCTGGATCCCACTTTCTAGCCCTGAACCCTCAGTCCTGACCATAAGTCACCTCATCTGTAAAAGAGCGGTAGGTTACAAGATCTGCTTCACCTGGTGGTGTTTCAAATAACAAAGGTAAAACCTATCCAGTTCCTATGAAGTACACGTGTCCTCAATGGCAGCACAACGTGAAAGGAGGCTGAGAAGAAACTTCTGTCTCCTGGCACGGAGACCACCCTCCTGGGTCACTGCCCATCCTCTCTGATATCATGCCAAACTCCAACTGAAATACAGTGTCCCATACTAAGCCAACCACCCCACTTGCACACACCTGCTTCTCTGTCCAACATTTCTTCTCAATGAACGGCATCACCAGTGACACAGTCCTGAAACCTGGGCATCACTGACCAGCTCCAGAACAGGAACCCTGACTGGCCTGTTCACCATTGCACCCCAGTGCCTAGAACAATGCTGAGCACCCAGTAACACTCAGAAAATGTTAGCTAAATTCTTGATTCCTCCCTTTTTGCCACCCTACATCTAATCAATCACCAAGCCCTACCAATTCTACCTTCTGAATAATTTTTAAGCCAATTATGTAACTTAAAATGATTTATTGCCCAAATCTGCTTCAAAAATAAAGCTTTATGATCTAATGAATTTCAACAAATACTTTTTGAGAGCCTGTTGAGTACTAATGTATAAGGGTACAGAGGGTGCAGGGGGAGCCAGAGGAGGGGCAGTTACCCCAGGTGCCTCAGAAGTCTTCACCAAATGACTGGATGAATGAATAAGTGCCACCCCAAGTTGGCTGCTACACGTCTCAGCATGTAATCCATCTCTGGGGAATAGGCAACAAACTCAGATGCCATTTTTTAAAAGGGCTAGGAACAGAAGCTTGGAAATATGCATTTGGGAGCAAAAAGGAAGCTGCAAAGGACAACCAAGACTGGGAGATGTCACTGAGGCCTGGGAAGGGAGAGTTTTCAGAAGGACTGAATGGCAGAAGTACCAAAGCTGCAGTGTTTGTAAAGCAGGGAAAAGACCATCAGCCCGGGCAGTGAGGAAGCCACCTGTCAAGTTGAAGAAGTAGAAACAAAGTCCCATTTACAAGGGGTTAAGGACCAAGCAAAGCGACAATCTCACTAAACAAATATGACTGAATTCTTTCATGTACCAGGCCCTGTGCCAAGTTATGGAATGGAATTAATATTAATAAGACTACACAGTCCATGAGCTCAGGATGCTTCAGCTGTGTGGGGATACAGACATTAAATACATAATTACATAATTAATTCATTATTGCAGTCATAAGCACTCCATAGAAAAATATTAAGAAACATAATAAGGGCCTGGCGTGAACAACACACAGCCTGGAGGAAGCACAGGGCAGAGCACAGAGTAAGTGACATGGCAAAGGCTGCTTGGCAGGTGAGTCTCTGTGCTCTCAAGATCTCGGGCCAAAATGGAGTAACTGGGATCAGACTTATCCACCACCATAATCAACTAGAAAACCTTGCAAAACATATGAAACAAGTGGTTTTAGACTTTGAACAGTGGGAAACAAAGTGACCCCTACTACTGTCCTGGCTTCCAGCCGGCAGGCACTTTCCAGACCATGGTACTTGGTACACAGAGTGAGAAGCCAAACAAAGTGTCTTGCTGAATAAGGAGACAGCAAAGAGTTCAAGGGAGTGGAGGAGGCTACACCTCAGGGAGAGAGCCGGACAGGAAGTTACACAGAAAAAGGGCTTCAGAAATCTGCAGAGGGTTCCCCTCATGTCTCTTGCTGACTATATTCACACACACACAGGCTAAGCCTCTAGAAGACCGGGCAAAGGATGACCACGTAGCTATAAGCTGAACAACTGCCAGAGCTCAGAGGACAAAGAAACATTCTAGTTCTGATTAGCCAGCACCCAGGCATTCAGCAGAGACCCCAGAAAGGTCACACTGTACTAGTATGGCTAAAGCTTGCTTAGAACAAGGGTTCTCAATAGGGGGAGCTTTGCCCCCACCCCCCTACACACACCTGGCACATTTGGCAATGTCTGGAGACATTTTTTGTTGACACAAATGGTGTGGGGGAGGGAGGTGCTATGGACTTCTACTGGTTAGAGGCCAGAGGTAAACATCCCACAATGCACAGGACAACTCTCCCAGCAAAGAATTATCAGGCCCAAAATGTCAACAGTGCTGCAGTTCAGAAACACTGTCTTAAAGCTATTCTAACCCTGCTCCAACAAATCTTAAAAACAAGCCTTGAAAGGATCAAACTGATCTGCAAGAAACCCAACTGCATGCCAGACAAAGTTTTTTTTTTTTTCCAGACAAAGCTTTTAAGGGAAGAAAACAAAACTCAGCACTTAGCAATGCCAAGCTCCCAATATACACAACATTCAAATAAAAATTACTAGACACACAAAGAAGGAAAACCCAAAACCCAAAACCCAAAACCAGGATAAATATTAGTCAATAGAACAAACCCAGAGAAGACAGAGAGAGGCAGTGGAAAAGAAGGATATTAAAACAGCTAATATAAATATGTTAACTATTTAAAGGAACACATGAACATATAGAATGAGAGTTGTAAAAAAGAATCAAAGGGAGCTTTCAGAGATGAAAAATACAGTATCAGAAATGAAAAGTTCACTAGATATGCTTGACAGCATGTCAGACACCACAAAAGAAAAGATCAGTGAACCTAAAGACCTATCCAAGAAACGACCCATGTCCATCAATAGGTGAAGGGATGAACGGATTATGGGATGTACACACATGGAGTGCTGCTCAGTAACAGAAGGAAATGAATGTTTACATAAAACACTGTGGACAAAAATCAAAAGCACTGTGCTACAGAAAAGAAAGTTGGCACAAAAGAGTACACACTGTACAATTTCACTTACTCAAAATTCTAGAAAAGGCCAATCTAATCTATATTGAAGAAAGCAGATCAGTGGGTGCCTGGGGCCAGGGATATGGGGGGGGGGAATGACTACAAAGAGTCATGAGGAAAGCGTGATGGAGATATTCTAGTATCTTGATGGTGGAAGTGGTTACAAGTGTGTTTACATTTGTTAAAACTCAAACTATACACTTCAAATGGGTGCACCCACTTTATATGAATTATACCTCAATAATGTTGATTAAAAATGGGATGATCGGGCTTCCCTGGTGGTGCAGTGGTTGAGAGTCCACCTGCCGAGGCAGGGGACATGGGTTCGTGCCCCAGTCTGGGAAGATCTCACATGCCGTGGAGCGGCTGGGCCCGTGAGCCATGGCCGCTGAGCCTGCGCGTCTGGAGCCTGTGCTCCACAAAGGGAGAGGCCACAACAGTGGGAGGCCCGTGTACCGCAAAAAAAAAAAAAAAAAAAAAAAAAAGGGATATCTGTGCACTCTTCTATATGTACGTTATGCTTTAAAAATAAATAAAGGGTATACTAATCCCTTTTGTAAATTTGTAAATGTTTCCAATTCTCCATAAAAAATGTTTTTCAAATGGGAGAAAAATGTTGACTTTAGGTAGATGCTTTTCTCTTTTTTTCTTTTAAATAAATAAATTTATTTATTTTTTATTTATTTATTTTTGGCTGCATTGGGTCTCCGTTGCTGCACACAGGCTTTCTCTAGTTGCAGGCTTTCTCTAGTTGTGGCAAGCGGGGGCTATTCTTCGTTGTGGTGCACGGGCTTCTCATTGCAGTGGCTTCTCTTGTTGCAGAGCACGGGCTCTAGGTGCACAGGCTTCAGTAGTTGTGGCACACAGGCTCAGTAACTGTGGCTCACGGGCTCAGTAGTTGTGGTTCGCGGGGTCTAGAGCGCAGGCTCAGTAGTTGTTGCGCACGGGTTTAGTTGCTCCGTGGCATGTGGGATCTACCTGGACCAGGGCTTGAACCTGTGTCCGCTGCATTGGCAGGCGGATTCTTAACCACTGTGCCACCAGGGAAGTCCCCCTAGAAGCTTCTTGTCCACTGTGCTCTTCCAGTATCAGTGGCATGTGAAATGTTAGAAGTCTGATTCAAATTCCTTAACTATAAAAAATATCCTGAAAACGTGGAGATACCGAGCTACACAGGCATATCTCTCACACTGGATACTGAGACAAGATATCGGAACTAAGCAAACCTCTTTCTACTATCAACTTAGTTTTACTTCTATCTGATAAAACGCATAATTCAGATAAATTTTGAATTCCAATTTGCTTAAGCAAAAGGTTTCATTTGTTTGCATCACCACTCTTATACTTGATTAGCTCTGGTATACTCATTCCTGATTTGCTTTAACTAGTAGAGAAATAAACTAACAGAAAAGCAAAGTGCTTATCTTCAGATAAGCACATGGAGAGGCCCCCGTCTCTGTGATTACCTGGGTACATCTATTCCACAAACTGGAATAAACCTTTTCCTCTCTCCTACAAGAGCAAGTAAAGCTTTGGACATAGGATGTGTTGATCTTACCTGGCCCTATGGTCACCTCAGTGGAATGCTTGTTGATAATCTTAATCTTATCACTGAAGCCATTTTTCTCCACAATCTTCACAGCAGCATCAGCCATAGGTTTGAAAACCTAAAAATTAGAGACAAAACCCAACTAAAAATGAGCAATAAATTAAATAACATCCTAAAACCCAAGATATGCCTTGATTCTGGTCCTATGACTTGTAGTAAAAGAGGCCTACACTACAAAATTTCTTCCTGAATACACAAAATGTACCTTTGTTACCATCTGATACAGGCAAAATACTTTATTGGGCTGATTTGGGTTCATTTGATAAATAAACAAGACTTCATCTATGTAACTTAAATACTTCTCCAAATGTGTGTCTTGGAAATGAATACAAAAGGATGAGATTCTGCTGGGTTTAACTTGCAGCTGGACCTTCCCATTACATGCCAGGCACAGGAGGGATGCAGGGGGCTCCCAAGGAGGCTGCACTACCTAGTAAGGATGGCAGGTGCCAGTGCTATGCTAGAGGGAACCAGGAAGGGGACTTTTCTCACAAAACCATGATCTGTGACCTGGGACAGGAAGTGTATGTGCTCTCTAGAGGAAAGTGAGACTGTAAATGTAGTAGATGTTAAGTGTGAGCAGGTTACCCTCCTGCTCAAAACTGTCTCAAATCCCTACTGCTAGCAGAACACAGCCTATATTTTCTTACGGTATTTGAGGCCCTCCAAAATGTGGACCCCCTTACTCTACCCAGCCTTACTCCCCTCCCACACCCTCCACCCGATACACACATACACACACACAACCAACGCTACAGCCACGCGGATGTCCTCATTGTGCAGGAGGCAAGCCTAAGCCTTCCCTGCCCTACCCCCATCTGCCAAAGCAAACCCAACTTTCCAGGGCAGCACAAATCCCCCCCAACAGAAGTCTTCCCTGAACCCTTCACATGTCCCTAAACATAAGTTTCTCCAACTCTTACTTTCCAGCCTGCCCAACTTAGATTGCACAGCTCCAACCACGTCACTGCATAAAACATACAGAGCACATGCGGCCACACACAGAGAAAGGAAAATTTTGAAAATGATAAAGTGCCTGGTCACAATGACAAGATTTCCATTTTTTTCTAAGACCTTTTCTGCATCACCCATATTTTCTGCCATGATCACGTATTTCTTTTATTATAATCAAAAGGGAAATGCTATATTCTTCTATAAAGAATGCATATGTGCTCAGCTAGGAAAAAAAAAATCTTCACAATCTGTTTCAAATTATTTCTAGGCTCTGGCTTGATGGTTTTGATGTATTCATAGTTTGAGTGCCTCAAACCCTCAGTTCTCACCTATCAGTTTACCTCCACCCCAAAAGTATCACAAGCTCACACCATCCTTTCAGCCATCCTGCCTCTTGACTTATCATTCACCTCCTCCACTGACCCTTCAGGCTCTGTCATTCACAGCCTCCTCCTCAGCCACCAAGAACTCAAGAACTCACCCCAAACACTATCTGGAATGAACCCTGAAGCTGACTTCCCAACATCATTCTGTGTCCTCTCCTGGCCCTCAAATCAGTTTGGGGAACTGACCTTCTTTCAAGTGGTGCATCTGTCTGGTCTAAGGTCAATGAGGTAAGTTAAATGGCATTTAACCTTATTCTGGCCAATGATACCTAAAGAGAAGTCTGCTAGAGATGCCTGGGAAAGTTCTTTTTGCCCTTAAAAAAGGAGAAAGAAAGAGAGGAAGCCAGGACCATGCTTTGTTTTCAAGGCATTTGCCACAGAAATCACTGTAACCAATGCACCTTCCCCAAATATTCCTTCCTTTTCAAATGTACTAAAAGAGAAGCCTACAGTCAATGTCTGTGATTTCTTATATTCCATCCATTCCTCAACCTTACTCTCCTGAAAATATCACCTAAAGGGGGGTCACCAATAACCTCCTAGCTGCCAACCCACAGCTTTCTCAGTCCTCATCCTGCTCAATTTCTACAGCTGCGCTAATACAGTAGCCATATGTAGCTATTTAAGTGTAAATGAAAACTGAATAAAATTCAAAAATTCAGTTCCTCAGGCCTACTAGTCACATTTCAAGTCCTCAGCAGCCACATGTGGCTAGGGACCAGCATACTGGCCAGTAGAGCCATAGAAGATTTTCAACATCAGAAAGTTCTATTGGAAAGTGCTGCTCTATAACATCCACACCGACTGACCACTCCCTCTTTCTCACGATTTCTATGCAGTCTGCCCCTACCCTCTAGGGTCTCTTTGCGTGTGTCTGAACTTGACTTTATGGCCACTCTTCTTCCCTCAGCCCCCTGAACATAGGCGTGTTCCAAGGTCTGCTCTTTTCAGTGTACTCTCTCTCCGTGGACAGCCTCCTACACTGCCAGCTTCACCTGTCACATCTTTAGCAAGTGAGTCCCAAATCCACTATATATGCAACTCTCTCAAGGTTCAGACTTCTGTCTACAGGGACCAGCAGGTTCTCTCTCACTCTTTCTTCTGGACCTGTCTTTCCTGTTGCCATGCAGCTCAGGCAGAGCTGAAACCACAGGGCAATCCACAGACAGGAAGAACAGAGGATCAAACAGGTAGTCACTAAAACAAAAACTGGGAGGCCACAATAAGATGTCAAGAGTCAAACAGAAGAGGTCTGAGAGTCACAGGCGAGAGTAGCAAGAGAATTAGAAATCCAGGTAAGTGATGTAAAAATAAGGAAAAACCTAAGAGTACAGTCCTACCAATACTATCGAAAAATATGTTCTCACCCTATATTTTTAATTAGCAGTCCACATATATATTGGCTTCTGCCACAACACCTGTCTCTCTCATACTCAACACGTCCAAAATGAAATGCACTGTCTTTCCTGCAAAGTAAGTTATCTTCCTCTGAGTTCCTCTTACCAGTCAATGGCATCCCTGCCTCCACC
This sequence comes from Lipotes vexillifer, assembly GCF_000442215.2. Lineage (NCBI taxonomy): Eukaryota > Metazoa > Chordata > Mammalia > Artiodactyla > Lipotidae > Lipotes > Lipotes vexillifer. Next base: position 1,829,023 of record NW_006775530.1, read on the forward strand.
CCAGACACCGACAATAGAAAACTAACTCTCACATACACGCACACCCTCCCATCAAAGCTACCAATGTGGAGTCAGCACCATATTACGAACTAAAAAGACCAAGCTCCAGGTCTAGCTCTCCTAATTATTAACTGTGGGACTTATATCTTTAAACTCTATGGGTCTTAGTTTCTTCATTTACAAAGATAATAAAATCTAGTTGAGTTTTTTTGTTTTTTGCCGTGCTGTGGAGCAGAGCTTGCTCCTCTCCTGCTCAGCCGTGCAGGCTGAATCGACCAAAGCAATGGTTATGGAGAAGCCTAGTCCCCTGCTGGTCGGGCGGGAATTTGTGAGACAGTATTACACACTGCTGAACCAGGCCCCAGACATGCTACACAGGTGAGACCTTTCTTTTCCTGAGCATCATCTAATGCTGTGTTTTAGTGTGTGGGTACTTATCCTTAAGATTCTCTTATTCATCATGCACCTTCTAGGGTTACTGCATGAAAGTGCTTTGTAAGTACCAAAAAGTGATGGTTGTTCAAATTATGTAATAGTAGAATATGCAAATATTATTTAAAAATTAGTCTTAAGTTACCTATACATTATCAGAAAAGTAATGCTTGATAATGTAAACGTATAATAATTGTGCTTTTGATTTTGTTTTCCGTTTTGCTGTTTTTGGTGAATCATGAATTATTTAGTAAGAATGTATTGAAGAAGATGCAAGAGTGTTCCTGTAATGACATACTTTTGTGTTGGTATGCTAACGATTTTTCTATGTAGGTGCAAATTTTTTTATCAAACTGTGTTTTAGCTTTTTTACTTGATAATCTGTGATCATCTTACAAGGGTAGTACATGTATCGCATTAATTTTGTTACCCACGAGGTTTTATTTTCCGGAGGTGTAACATGTTTTAATCCCCTAATGATGAATATGTAAGTTGCTTCCATTATTTCCTCCTACAGACAGTGCTGCATTATACAAAGCTCTTAAGTTTGTTTATGTGGACTTATTAGAATATTTTTTAGAAATTAAATGTGTATCTGTTGGACCAGAACTATTTTTTCTTCTATATCTTACCAGTTTGCATATTGGATACCACATGATTATTAGGTGAAAGAGAATGTTTTTAAATTCGTTTTGAGTCTTTGTTCTGAAAATGGAAAGAATCACTTGTGTTTTGTTTTTTTTTAAGGCTTTATAATTTCCAAAACACTTTTACCTTTTTCTTCTTGATCTTTATAAAAACCTCTTAGTAAGGCATTGTAGGATAGTTAACTTCATTTTACAGATAAAGACACTAAGGGGTTAAAAATTTGCTGGTACTCACACACCTATTAAGTGATAGAACAAGTCCTAAACCTTTCTTTCCCCCTTTTTTTTTTTTTTTGGTTAATTGTATTCTGTGCCTTGTTCCTCTCCAGAGGGAACCTAGACCAGTCTGTGAGGCTGGTGAGCAAGGTGATGGTGTACCCCAAAGAATCGTGAGACACCCTGACAGTCACCAGCTCTTTATCAGCAACCTGCCTCATGAGGTGGACAAATCAGAGCTTAAAGATTTTTTTCAAAATTATGGGAATGTGGTGGAGCTGCGTATTAACAGCGGTGGGAAATTACCCAATTTTGGGTTCATTGTGTTTGATGATTCTGAGCCTGTTCAGAAGGTGCTTAGCAACAGGCCCATCATGTTCAGAGGTGAGGTCCGCCTGAATGTGGAAGAAAAGAAGACTCAAGCCGCCCAGGAAGGGGATCGCCGAGATAACCGCCTGCGGGGACCTGGAGGCCCTCGGGGTGAGCTGGGTGGTGGGATGACAGGCACCCCCCGAGGAGGCATGGTGCAGAAACCAGGATTTGGAGTGGGAAAGGCATTGCTCCAAGGCAGTGAATTGCTCTTCACCGATCTTCACGCAGCAGTACAAACCCTAGCTCCCACAGAATGGTGAATTTCTTCAGCCAACTTTTGGTATCTTGGAATCTGATTCTAGTCTATGATACACTGCTATGTTTGTACAATTTTACTTTTTGTATTAATGGTGTGTGCTCCTTCCCCCTCTCTCCCCGACCGCGCCACCTTTTAGTCCTTCACTTCCAATTTTGTGGAATGATATTTTAGGAAAAATGGATTTTTAAAGAAGAAAAAAAAAAGACTGCATTTCCTTGTTTTATTTGCATATACAGACTGGTTTTCTTTTAAACAGTTTCCCCAAAGGAATGTGTCTTGCTTATTACTGACATTTGGTATGTTTCATTCACTGAAATATTTCTTACTTATTTTCTACATGTTTCAAAAGCCTGTGAGAATTACAGGATTTGATAAACACTTTTAAGGCAAGAAGAACCCAAACTGTCTCTTCTTTGAGAGTCATGACTACCTTCTGGTGTGGAAAAATTGCTGTTGGAGAAATTGTCAATTTAGATTCTCTCTGGAATGGTTAAAAACTGAATTAAAGGTGTTAGTGGAGTTTTTCTTTGGATACGTAGCCACAAAACAGTTCCAAAACCTACTGTTTTTACCACTGAAATTTAAATTGTGAAATAGGTTTTAAATGTCTAGAATGCAACTGTTAAGCTTTTCTTGAACTGTTAGGTTTTTTTTTTAAGTAGTTTTTTCATGTTTAATTTGTATTTGTAAAAAAAAAAAAATTTTTTTTAAAAAATCTGAATAACGGGCTTCCCTGGTGGCACAGTGGTTGAGAGTCCGCCTGCCGATGCAGGGGACACGGATTCGTGCCCTGGGACGGGAGGATCCCACATGCCGCGGAGGGCCCATGAGCCAGGCCCGCTGGGCCTCCACGTCCGGAGCCTGTGCTCCGCAACGGGAGAGGCCACAGCAGTGAGAGGCCCGCGTACCGCCAAAAAAAAAAAAAAAAATCTGAATAACACAAAACCAGAGCAAAACTGTTGTGCCTTCTATTTATCTTTGATTCCAGTCTTGGCAATTGTTTAAAGAAAAATAATAATTAAAAAAAAACCCTAGGGCTTCCCTGGTGGCGCAGTGGTTGAGAGTCCGCCTGCCGATGCAGGGGACACGGATTCGTGCCCTGGTACGGGAGGATCCCACATGCCGCGGAGGGCCCATGAGCCAGGCCCGCTGGGCCTCCACGTCCGGAGCCTGTGCTCCGCAACGGGAGAGGCCACAACAGTGAGAGGCCCGTGTACCGCAAAAAAAAAAAACAAAAAACCGTAGATTTGTTCTAACAGGTTCAGAGTATGTTGGGAATTACAGAATCCCTCCTTTCAAGTTGTATGTCTTGTGTTCATTTGTTATGCCTTACTCTGAAATTGAGTCTCAAACTTTGAGGTCAGATGCTTCTGTAGAGGTTCTTTGACCTGAATAGTTCAGCACTTATATTAAGTTTTATTTCAGTGTCTCTTCAGAATCCTAATCATAGCCTATAACAAAGAATGTAACTTTAATATTTGACTTTGCTACACTGTGCTTGAGTGTGCACTAGGTTTTTTTATTTAAATCACAGCCATACGGTAAATTTTCTATTTTGTTATGGTTCCCTTTTATTGGTGGGCATGCAGTGGGTGTTTCTTGGAAACAGCCAATTTTTATTAAAATGTTTCTGGAAGAAAATTTTAAAAAAAGAAAAATCTAGTTGAGTCTACACTGATTTCTTTTTATCAGCTCAAAGACTCCCACAAAGGCAAAGAAACAGCTCTTAATCAATTTAATGAAATCCTGAGGCAAGTGTACAGAATCGCACGCACCCGTGCACACACCCCTCAGGACTTTTATGGAGACCTGAAGCCCATTATTCTTACCTCAGGTTAAGAACACCTAACTCAAGATATCAGAGTTAAAAGTCTTTATTGAGACACTCAGGTCTTCTGGAGTCTAGCTATAATCACCTTTCTGGGTTTTTCTACCATGACAACCCTCTGCCACAACTCTGGATGACACTTACCCAAACACACCATGGTACTCCCTCAGCCTAAAATGCCTACCTTTCTAGACCATTAAGCGTGAGGGCCACCCTGTAAGCAAGGAGTGGCGGGAGAGCTGGAAGGAGTCTGGGTAGAACACCCAGAATGCTGACCTCTACACTTCATGTGAGAAAGCAAAAAACTTCTTCTATCTGTTTAAGCCACTGTTATTTTGGGACTTTGTTATCTGCAACTTAATCACCATATGAACCAAATTTTGTAGGGCAAAGTGCTTAAATATATGCCCCCTTTCCCAAAAGCTTGGAAGAAAATACACCAAAATTTTAACAATGGTTAACTTTGAGTTAACACACTATTTTTATTTTATATTTACCAAATCTCATATAAGGATATGTATTATTTACATTATCAGAAAAATAATATATGTTTAATGTTTTATTAAAGGAAAGAAATGGCAGACTGCGGAACTATTGGTAAATGTAGTAAGATGGCTGGCTCTGTGGGGACCTTTAAGGTAGTAATCTCAACTTTGGTGCACATTAAAAAATCCCAATGCCCAGGCCACATCCCAGAATAATAATTAAAATGGGGGGCTTCCCTGGTGGCACAGTGGTTGGGAATCTGCCTGCCAATGCAGGGGACGTGGGTTCGCGACCTGGTCTGGGAAGATCCCACATGCTGCGGAGCAACTGGGCCCGTGAGCCACAATTACTAAGCCTGCGCGTCTGGAGCCTGTGCTCCGCAACAAGAGAGGCCGCGATAGTGAGAGGCCCGTGCACCACGATGAAGAGTGGCCCCCGCTTGCCGCAACTAGAGAAAGCCCTCGCACAGAAACGAAGACCCAACACAGCCATAAATAAATTAATAATAATAATAATAATATCACCACTGATTTAAAAAAAAAAATGGGTAGGTGGGGGGAGGACATGACAACGACTGACTAGACATTAGCTTTTTTAAAGTTCCTTAGTGATTCTGTCATGCAGCCAAGGCTGAGAACCACTGTTTTCAGGGAAGAAAATGAGCCCCTGGAGGAAGGAACTGTGTCTGATTCATCTCTGTGTTCTCCGAACCTGACCCTGTGCTTGGCATGGAGTGAACACTCCATGAATGTATGTCTGAACAAATAGATGGGCAGAGTGGAAGGGACACAAAGGATTTCCAACATAAGACACAGGACACACATGTGAAGAGTGTGCCTCACCTCAATGGCATAGCAGAAGTCAGCACCAGCCGTGACAGCCATCATTGACAAGAGTCCTGTGCCAGTGCCAATGTCAAGAACCAAGGCCTTCTGTCCTTTGTCCTTCACCCTGCTCACAGCAGCCCGGATACCTTGGTAATATTTCATATTCTAAGAAAAAGGGAGAAACAGTTGTTATTTCATACCAGTTATTATAAATAAGTGCTTTGTGAAGTTCTGAAGTCATGGTTGGCAGCAGCAGTGTAAGTCATGAACCTATAGCCTCTGTGACTTACACTGGCTGAGTTGGGCAGGCCTCCTGAGGCTCCAGGGGCACTGGGTCAACCTCTTAAATTAAGCAATTGTCTCTCCCCTTGACATCCACTCTTCTATACTCTGCTTAGACATGCTGGGGCTAGAGCTCTGCAAACTACATTCTCCTCTTTCCAGCTGTTAGGACTGGACAACAGGGGAACTAGAGCGTGACTGGAAGGTAGGAGAAAGGAGAAAGCTTGTTCCTTCCCACATAAGGGCTCTCCTTGGGCCCTTCAGAACTAGCAGCAGCACTCAAGCAGAGATTCCTCTCAGAGATCTGAGCACTAGCCTCACCGGACCTCTCCTCCACACATCTAGGTTCTGGAAACCCCAGTCTTCTCCCTTTGTGTCCCCAGCCCTAGGAAAGGGGACTGCTTCCTGCAATTACTATCACTAGGCTACCCTGGTGCCTCCCAGCCCTCCCACACCTGTGTAACCAATTCCCTCTATTAAATTCCCTCTGTTGAAATATGTAACGTTGCTTTTGGTCTCCTCACTGGACTCTAATTCATACAGCTTCCTGAGCTAAAAAATATTTTCCTCTCACAAAATCATTTCTTTGTTCTTAGTTCAGGTCCTTAGTAGCTTAAGCAGATACATTTTTTTCTCTATAACAGTTTGGCTGATTAAGTACCCTGACCCTTCTGTTGAAAATAACTAAAAATGATGGCGTAAATATATGTAAATCTGTTTAAATGCACTGATGACCTTGCCAAGTCAGTAAGCAATATTAAGAGGCCAAACATGGACTTCCCTGGTGGTCCAGTGGTTAAGATTGCGCCTTCCAATGCAGGGGACACAGGTTCAATCCCTGGTCAGGGAACTAAGATCCCACATGCTGAGGGGCAACTAAGCCCATGCACTGCAACTACTGAGCACGGGGGCCACAACTAGAGAGAAGCCCACGTGCCACAACGAAGATTCCACATGCCGCAACTAAGACCTGACGCAGCCATACATACATACATAAATATTAAAAAAAAAAGAGGCCAAACACCTAGAAGTGGATTCACCTGAGTTGAGCCTCAAGATGACTCCCCTACCAGCTGACACCTTGATCACAGCCTATAAGAGACCCAGAGGCAGGGAACTCAAGCTAAGCTGAGTCCAGATTTCTGACCCACAAAAACTGTGAGACATGGACTTCCCTGGTGGCACAGTGGTTAAGAATCTGCCTGCCAACGCAGGGGACACAGGTTCGAGCCCTGGTCCGGGAAGATCCCACATGCCATGGAGCAACTAAGCCCGCTGTGCGACAACTACTGAGCCTGCGCTCTAGAGCCCAAGAGCCACAACTATTGAGCCTGCATGCCACAACTACTGAAGCCTGCATGCCTAGAGCCCATGCTCAATAAGACAAGCCACCACAATAAGAAGCCCACGCACCACAGTGAAGAGTAGCCCCTGCTCGCCGCAACTAGAGAAAGCCCACGCGCAGCAACAAAGACACAAAGCAGCCAAAAATAAAATAAATTAATTAATTTTTTTAAAAAAGTGAGCTAACTCTTTAAGCCATTAAATTTGGGGATAATTTGTTATGCAGTAGAAAATGAAATAATACAGGACTATATTTTGATATTTTGATACAGGACTGGTATCAAAAGGGCAATATTCTCTCACCACAGTACAATCAAGTTAGAAATTTCAATAACAAAAATGTAACTCAAGGGCTTCCCTGGTGGCGCAGTGGTTGAGAGTCCGCCTGCCGATGCAGGGAACGTGGGTTCGTGCCCCGGTCCGGGAGGATCCCACATGCCGTGGGGCAGCTGGGCCCATGAGCCACGGCCGCTGGGCCTGTGCATCCGGAGCCTGTGCTCCACAGCAGGAGAGGCCACAGCAGTGAGAGGCCTGCGTACTGCAAAAAAAAAAAAAAAAAAAGTAACTAAAGAAAAAAAGATTTTTGAACATTAAGAAATTTTAAACTCACAGGTAAAAGACTAAAGCAAAAGGGAATTAGAAAATTTCTAGGGAGTTCCCTGGTGTCCTAGTGGTAAAGATTCTGGGCTTTCACTGCCATGGCCCAGGTTCAATCCCTGGTCAGGGAACTGAGATTCCACAAACTGCAAGGCAAGGCCAAAACACAAAACCAAACAAACAAAAAAATGCAGATTTCTGCTGGGCCTGAGGTCTGCACTTGGTCTGCATTAAAAAAAAAAAATCTAGAATTAATTTTTTTTAAACTATATATCAAAACTCATGGGATGGCTAGAGCAATATTTGGAGAGAAATGCATTAAAAAAAGACAAAATATGAGACAGGCATCCACCTAAAAAGTTAGAAAGAGGGCTGGAAAATAAACTCCAAATGAGTAGATAAATAAAAATAATAAAGAACAATAATCAATGAATTAGGAAACAAATATAAAACAGAAATCAATGAAGATAAAATTTAGTTATTTCAAAAGATTAAAAACTTGAAGAACCTCTGGTAAGACCAGTCCAAAAAAGAAAAGGAAAAAAATGGTAAAGGAAGAAAAAGAAGTACAAGTAGCCAAAAACTGGGAATGAAGTGTGGGTGATGAGGTGGTGATATCAGTATATATGCTGCAGAGATTAAAGAGTCCACCAGGAGGGTACTTCCCTGGTGACGCAGTGTTTAAGAATCTGCCTGCCAATGCAGGGACACGGGTTTGATCCCTGGTTTGGGAAGATCCCACATGCCGTGGAGCAACTAAGCCCATGTGCCACAACTACTGAAGCCCTAGTGCCCTAGAGCCTGAGTGCCACAACTACGGAAGCCCACGCGCCTAGAGCCCGTGCTCCGCAACAAGAGAAGCCACCGCAATGAGAAGCCCGCACACCGCAATGAAGAGTAGCCCCGACTCGCTGCAACTGGAGAAAGCCCACGTGCAGCAACAAAGACCCAATGCAACCGAATAAGTAAGTAAATAAACAAAAGAGATTAAAGGATATTAAAAACAATCTTTAGCAAATAAATTCCCCCAAAATCAGATGAAGTGAACATCATATTGGAGATTCTATCCAACATATTAGAGCAAGAAAAAATGAAATAAGATCTAGATAGAAAGAAAATTATTATTAACCACATATGAGATGAGTGTGAAGAAAACCCAAAACACCTACAAATAATTATTAGAATTAAGAGAACTGAGAAAGATTACAGGATTCCAAAGCAGTAAATAAAAAACAATTGAAATTTAGTATTATCAGCAATAGCTTTTAAACCCTTGGCAAAAGGAAAGATTTGTTAAATATGAGACAAAAAGCACCAGTCAATAAAGAAAATATAAGATAAATTTGACTTCAAATTTAAGAGCTTGTATTGTGGGAAAAAAACCCACAAACTAAGAGACCAGCAGTACATATAACTGACAAATGGTTAGTACCCAGAATATATAAAGAATTCCTACAAATTACTAGGTCATAAAAGAGGAAACATAAATAGCCAATGAAAAATGAAAAAAGCTCACATTCAGCAGTGACCAGGGGGGTGCAAATTAAAACTATAGTGAGAGACTAGTTCAATCCTACCAGATTGTCAAAGATGTAAAAATTGGTTAATACACAAGACATGAGAATGTAAACTGGCACTATTAGTTTGGAAAAGAATCTGACATTACCCATAGAGCTAAACACACCTGATGGCTGATGGCCAGCAATTCCATTCCCAGGTATACACACCCTAGAGAAAAATATGCATATGCACCGGAGTACAGTTACTGGAATGTTCCAGGTAGCACTACTTACAATAGAAGGAAGCTGGAAACAACCCCAAAGCCTATCGGCAGAAGAATGGGTAAGTAGTGATGTATTTACACAATGGAATCTGTACAGCAGTGAAAATGAATGAACTTACAGCTACATGCAAAATGGATGAATCTCAAAAACAATGCTGAGCAAAAAGACAAGTCACAAAGAATAAACACATTATGACTCCACTGTGTAAAGTTCAAAAACAGGCAAAACTAAGAATTTATATTTTAAGGACATGTAGTAGGTGGTAATACTATAAAGAAAAGCAAGAGAGTAACTGACACAAAATTCAAGACAGTGGAAACTTCTGGAAAGAGGAAAACAAATGCAATCAAGGAACACATAAGGAATTCCAAGTAATGGTAATGTTCCATTTCCTAAGCTGAGTAGTGAGTCTATGAGCATTTGTTTTATTATTCTTCTTTAAACTATACATATACATTTTATGCTGTTTTATGTGTCTATGTTATAACAAAAAGGTTCTTTTAAAGAATATGAATAGTACTAGACTTTAAAATATCAAAGCCTTTAAAATAGTACTAGACTTAAAAAGAAAATGGAGTGATAATGTCAAAATTCTGAAGTGATTTCCAAACTAGAATCCAGCCTTAAGTGTGAGGATAGAATACAGAAGTTTTTGGACAAGCCAAGTCTCAAAAACCTTACTTCCCACGAACCCTCTCACAGGAAAGTGAGGAAGGATGAGCTTCACCAAAGAGGGGGGGAACCAAAGAGGAATACATGGGATCCAGGAAATGGAAGACCCAATAAAAAAAGAGGAATGAAGGAAGTCTACAGACAATAAACAAGAATCCCAGGACGACAGATACACAGCAGGTCTAGAAGGCACCCAGTCCAGACTGGAGCAGGGCAAAATGATCCCAGAGACAATCTCCAAGAAGATGAAACTGACAGAATAGCTGATTGTTTTGACCTTTCCTTCAGAAAGGAAATTTATACTACTGGGAGAAAGTTTGGGCATAAAAGGATGAGTACATAGAAAACAAAGCAAGGGAATTCCCTGGCAGTCCAGTGGTTAGGACTCCCCGCTTTTACTGCCAAGGGCACGGGTTCGATCCCTAGTCGGGGAACTTAAGATTCTGCAAGCAGCAAGGCGTGGCCAAAAAGGAAAGGAAAAAAAAGAAAGCAAAAATAAGATAATTATTAATAAAGTTATTCAAGAAAGAAAAAGCAAAGTATATCACATAGCTCAACTGTGAAGTGTTTACACATGCCTAATAAAGTCAACATACGATTTTAACTAACACGCACATTTATGTTTACCTCATCACAACCCTTCAAAAAGAGGTATTATCGTTATCCCTATTTTACAGATGAGAAAACAGAGGCACAAAGAATTTAAGTGACTTGCCTACTGAAACACTGAATATTAATTTAGCAAAAATTATAACTACATTGGGACAAACGGAGAACGAGTGGGAAGGAGGAGCTGAAAGAATACCAAACTCTCACCTCTCACAGTAGAAAGTCAATAGTTATTTAGATCTGGAAGTAAACATAAAACAGCTCAAAGAAAAGAAATGAGATTGCCTCTGAAGGTAACTATTAAAAGGTACTGTCTGGGGGACGATACACCAGGGGACCACTTTTTTTTTTAAATTAATTAATTAATTAATTAATTTATCTTTGGCGGCATTGGGTTTTTGTTGCTGAGCACAGGTTTTCCCTAGTTGCAGTGAGCAGGGGCTACTCTTTATTGTAGTGCCCGGGCTTATCATTGCAGTGGCTTCTCTTGTTGTGGAGCACGGGCTCTAGACGCACAGGCTTTAGTAGTTATGGCTCGTTGGCTCTAGAGTGCAGGCTCAATAGTTGTAGCTCATGGTCTTAGCTGCTCCGCGGTATGTGAGATCTTCCCGGACCAGGGCTCGAACCTGTGTCCCCAGCATTGGCAGGCGGGTTCTTAACCACTGCGCCACCAGGGAAGTCCCTTTTTTTTTAAAACGGCGTGTTTTTGTATGTGTGTGTGTATTCTGTCTACCCAATTTTATTTATTTATTAGAAATTATTTATTATTATTATTTTTTTTTTTGGCTGTGTTGGGTCTTCGCTGCTGCACGCAGGCTTTCTCTAATTGCAGCAAGCAGGGGCTACTCTTCGTTGCAGAGCGCGGGCTTCTCATTGTGGCGGCTTCTCTTGCTACGGAGCACAGGCTCTAGGCGCACAGGCTCCAGTAGTTGTTGCTCATGGGCTCAGTAGTTGTGGCGCACAGGTTTAGTTGCTCCGCGGCGTGCGGGATCTTCCCCGGACCAGGGCACAAACCTGTGTCCCCTGCATTGGCAGGCGGATTCTTAACCACTGCACCACCAGGGAAGCCTGGGACTGCTATTTTTCACAATAAGCCTCACATAAATATTTGACTCCTAAAGTAACTGCATTTATGCTTTGGATAAAATCAGTATGTCATTTTATGTTATGTGCTTTTTACCATGATGAAAGGAAAAAAAAAGTTAAAAAAATCAGGATGACAATTGTTAGAATTGTTGAACTAGGAAAATGAACATCAAATACACTATATCCCCAAAAAGCAGGAGGGCGCAGTTTTCTTTGTATAGCTGTGCCTGTGGGGTAACAAGAAAGAGAGTGGGACTGGGAGCTGGTCTGAGAGTTTCAGTGAGCTAATCACCTGGGAACCCTAATTAGCAGCATCCTCAACAGTAAACCAGGGCCCGCATATGTTCCAAATTAATAACTCATTAAATTAGCTATCACTTTTTTTTGGCTGTACGCAGACCTCTTACCGCTGCAGCCTCTCCCGTTGCGGAGCACAGGCTCCGGACGCGCAGGCCCAGCGGCCACGGCTCACGGTCCCAGCCACTCGGCGGCACGCGGGATCCTCCCAGACCTGGGCACAAACCCGTGTTCCCTGCATCGGCAGGACTCTCAACCACGGTACCACCAGGGAAGCCCTAGCTATCACTTTTTAATTATCCAACTTTGTATCTAGAAAAATGGTGCAGATGAACCAGTTTGCAGGGCAGAAACAGAGACACAGATGTAGAGAACAAACATATGAACACCAAGAGGGGCAAGTGGCGGGGGGGTGGGCGTGGGGATGAAATGGGAGACTGGGATTGACATGTATACACTAATATGTATAAAATAGATAATAAGAACCTGCTGTATATAAAATAAATAAAATTAATTATCCAACTTTAAAGCTACTATTGGAGCCCTCTTAAAAGGCAATTGGTAGTATCTATCAAGAGTCTTACCTAATGTTCAAAACCCTAGACCACACCAAAAGATATTCAGATAGCAAATAAGCACATGAAACGATGTTTGACATCACTAGCCATTAGAAAAATGTAAATTAAAACTACAAAGATAGGGACTTCCCTGGTGGCGCAGTGGTTAAGAGTCTGCCTGCCAATGCAGGGGACATGGGTTCAAGCCCAGGTCCAGGAAGATTCCACATGCCGCGGAGCACCTAAGCCCATGCGCCACAACTACTGAGCCTGCACTCTAGAGCCCATGTGCCACAACTACTGAGCCCGAGTGCCGCAACTACTGAAGCCCACGTGCCCAGACCCTGTGCACCGCAACAAAGAGTAGCCCCCACTCGCCGCAACTAGAGAAAGCCCGTGTGCAGCAACGAAGACCCAAGGCAGCCAAAAATAAATAAATAAATAAATTTTTAAAAAATGTATAAGAAGGCTTCCCTGGTGGCACAGTGGTTGAGAGTCCACCTGCCGATGCAGGGGACACGGGTTCGTGCCCCGGTCTGGGATGATCCCTTATGCTGCGGAGCAGCTGCGCCCGTAAGCCATGGCCACTGGGCCTGCACGTCCGGAGCCTGTGCTCCACAACAGGAGAGGCCACAACAGTGAGAGGCCCGCATACCGCAAAAAAAAAAAAAAAAAATGTATAAGAGTAGAACTGCTGGGTCTATATGTTAAGTGTACATTATTTAACTTTGTAGTTTTATTTTAATTAATTAATTTATTTTTGGCTGCCTTGGGTCTTCGTCACTGTGCATGCGCTTTCCCTAGTCGCAGCAAGCGGGGGCTACTCTTTGTTGCAGTTCACGGGCTTCTCACTGTGGTGGTTTCTCTTGTCGCGGAGCACGGGCTCTAGGCGTGCAGGCTTCAGTAGTTGCAGCACTCGGGCTGAGTAGTTGTGGCACGTGGGCTCTAGAGTGCAGGCTCAGTAGTTGTGGTGCACGGGCTTAGCTGCTCCGCGGCATGTGGGATCTTCCCAGACCAGGGCTCGAACCCATGTCCCCTGCACTGGTAGGCAGACTCTTAACCACTGCATCACCAAGGAAGTCCCTCTTACACATTTTCTGAAAGAAATGAAAACATGTCCACACAAAGACTTATATGTGAATGTTCACAACAAAACTATTCAAAATACACAAAAACTGGAAACAATCCAAACGTCTGTTTATTGGTAAATGGATAAAATATGGTATATCCATATAATGGAGTATTACTCAGCAATAAAAAGGAATGGATATTGGGACTTCCCTGGAGGTCCAGTGGTTAATACTCTGTGCTCCCAATGCAGGGGACATGGGTTCAATCGGGGAACTAAGATCCCACATGCTACATAACATGGCCAAAAAAAAAAAAAAAAATGTAATGGATATTGACACATTCAACATGAATGACCCTCAAATGATGAATGAAGGGACAAAGACACATAAGACTATATATCGTATGATTCCATTTAGATGAAATTTCTAGAAAAGGCAAAACTATAGAGACAGAAAACCTATCAGTAGTTGCCTGGCGGGCAGGGGCAACCAGGGAGTTGGGTACCAGGATTGATTACAAACAAACAGGAAATAATTTTATGAGATGATGGAAGTGTTTTAAAACAACAACAGGACTCCCCTGGTGGCGCAGTGGTTAGGAATCTGCCTGTTAATGCAGGAGACATGGGTTCTAGCCCTGGTCCAGGAAGATCCCACATGCCACGGGGCAACTAACCCGTGCACCACAACTACTGAGCCTGTGCTATAGAGCCTGTGAGCCACAACTACCAAGCCTGCATGTCACAACTACTAAGCCCGCACGCCTAGAGTCCGTGCTCCACAATAAGAGAAGCCACTGCAATAAGAAGCCCGCGCACCACAACGAAGAGTAGCCCCCACTCACTGCAACTAGAGAAAGCTCGCGTGCAGTAACGAAGACCCAACGCAGCCAAATAAATAAATAAATAAATAAATAAAACCTTACGAAAAAAAATAAAACAACAAAATGTGAGGCACCATGTAAAAGCATAAAGAAATATGTTTTTCTTGACTCTGCCACTAACCAGCAACTTCTGACTGCATTTCCTCATGTGCAGAACTGGGGAGGGGAGAACAGAAGTTAGAGGTAAATAATGAAGAGTCAGGAATGTTCCACCAAGGAGGTTGAATTTTACCTCAAAAGCAGAGAGAGGCCACTGAAGAGTTTTAAACAGAGGGGTAACATGGTCAGATGGGCATTTCAGAAAGACCCCTTGGGCTGCTGTATAGAGGAAGGAGAAGAGGGACCAACGCCAGTAAATGACGGCTGAGCAGGCAATGGGGTTGAAAGAACCATAGGATTTGATGACCAACCAACTACAGGCTCAGATAAGGAAAAGGGCGCCATCTGGCTTGGCTGACCAGATGCATGACAATGCCATTTGCCCAAATCCCCTGGAAGCTGGGTCAAAAAGGACCCTCACTGGAGATGACACTAAAATCAGAGAGGCTCACAGGCCCACGAGTCCAAGAGGAAGACCATTAAACTAGAAAGGATTAGTCAAAAGCTGGGAACAATATCTGTTCCACATTCGGTAATTCCCCAACAGCTCAGCAAAGGCACTCAGGTATTTGACAAAATTAGAGAGGCACCTAGCCCCTCCCGTGGAGCCTACACACTAATGGTGCTGAAGGAGGTCCTTCTGTCATAGTGTTACCAAGAAGTAGGCAAGCTGAGCAGTTAACCAGGGCTGGGTGAAAGAGACACCACCACCAACACAGCCTCATGACCAGCCCTGCCACGTTCCCTGGCCTTTCTGCAGTGCACTGCTCAGTTTTTAAGTGTGGCCCTGCATCCTTCTCCTTCAAGCCTCCCAATTTCTGAACCACCTGGATGAGGCTGACTAGTCAAGCACTCTGGTAGACCAGGAAATCCTGGATTGCTAGCCATCATAAGACCAGAACTGTTAACATTTACTCAAACAGACAAAGAAAACTCAGATGAAACAAAGGACAAAAGCTGAAATGTAATTCTGCAGTGAAAGCCAAATATGCTTTACAAAATACAGTCTGCAGTGACCTCTAGAGAGTTTATTTTAAAATTACAAACTGACTATACGAGGTAAAACTGTAATCAAAGTATTTTTATCTAGAGATCATGGAAATCAACTAGTATGGCCCACTCATTGTAAATTCTAACAAATGAGGTCTGCAGAGGTCCCATGTTTTCTCCAAGGTTACGCTCAAGTCAATAACAGAGCAGGAAGTAGGACCCAGCTTCCTGATTTCCCAACCACTACACCGTACTGCCTCTCTGCATCATTCCAACATCATGCCTCTGGGGGAAGTTTTTAACCTTCCTGTAATGGAAAGTTTCAAACACCGCATCAAGATAACAGTTTCCTTCTATACTTACCCTGTCTTTGTCATGCAGCATATCAGCATAGGATGACCTAAAAGAATAAAAAGACAGGTCAGACACTTCTGCTAATAATGATAAACATCAACATATGAGAACATTTACATATATAAATATATTCTTTTATCAGATGGAACAAATATCCAGGCCCATTTTAAACCGTTTTAATAGAGCTATAAGCTGTCATTCTCCTGTACTGCAGAAAAAAATCTCAGAGACAGATGTTTATTTTCAGTAAAGAATCTCAAACTAAAACTGCTGACAGCCCTGTCACAGTAATTCCATAGTCCTAGCATACTGATCATGTTGTACATCATACGATTTTTTCCTCAGGAACAACTCAGATGTGTCCAATACTTTACATAATCTTGCATACATTTGTACATTGGGATGATCACAGATGTAACACTGGGGAGAGGAATCAGGGAAAGGGAAAGTATATGCCTACTGTATATGTGAAGGGTATCATGCCTGGCACTTTCCCTTAGTTGTCATTAGGGACAACGAAGAAGCATTCACCAAACTACAGGGAGGAGAGCTGCTTATCCATATTTTCTATCACAGTAATTCACAAACTTGAAAAATCTCTGGCAGGGTCAGGATAAGCCCCCAGAACTCAACAGGCTCAGCCCAAAGATGCTTTCTGAGAATTCCAGGTGAGAGTTAAGGCACTCTCATTCAACAGAGGACCTCCAGCTTCAGGTCGACATCAGAATTAATGAAGAGCTTATTTTACATGCAGATTCCCACAATACATACAAAGAGCTTCTGATCTAGAAGATGGAGCTGGAGTCTGGAAATCTGCACTTGAACTGGTGCTCCAGGCAACTGTGACACAAGTATTTCATACTCTACATTTTGAGGAACGCTGCACCAAAAGCAAAGCCTTCTTTTTTTTTTTAATGGCATACCAAGGTTTTTAACATTTGAACCCACCTGCTAGTGTTTACTTGAAATCTGGTCCTTTCTACTTTTCTCCACCTTTTTTTTTTTTTTTTTTTTTTTTTGGGT
>NW_006775530.1:1845850-1848519 GCF_000442215.2 Lipotes vexillifer
GGATCAACAAGTGGTGGCACTTACGTGCAATGGAATATCACTCAGCAATGAAATCAATGTCATCAGGCCCATAGCAGCATAATGAGTGGATACATGCGGGACGCGGGCCTCTCCCTGCTGTGGCCTCTTCTGTTGCGGAGCATAGGCTCTGGACGCACAGGCTCAGCAGCTGTGGCTCACGGGCCCAGTCGCTCCGCGGCATGTGGGATCTTCCTGGACCGGGGCACGAACCCGTGTCCCCTGCATCGGCAGGCAGACTCTCAACCACTGCGCCACCAGGGAAGCCCCTCTCCACCTTTTAAGGGGCATTTTCACTCCCCCATCTTCCCTGCCTCACCACCCACTCACTCCCCTGACTCCACTGACATCACTCTCCCTAAGCACCACCAGCTCACTCACATCATTAACATCTAGGATTTCTCTGACCCTGCTGGACACTCCCTCTTCCTGAAACGTTCTCTTCCTCTCTACTCTCTGGCCATGCCCTCCTGGTTGTCTTGCCTCATCAGTTTTTCCAGGATTCCTTCTCCAGCCCTCTACCTTTCACATTCTACACAATCTCTGAAAGCCTGCAATCTCTTCCAGTTTCAACTCTAACAACTGCAAACTGTCTCCAGACCCACATTTATCTGCCCAGTGGCATTTCCATCTGGATGTCCAAAGCCAGATACCTAATCTTCATCACCCCAACAACACCCATTCCTCCTGTGTTCTTCTCAAGGAACAACAGTTCCATCCATCTAGTCACTCTAACCAGAAATCTCGGTGCTTACTTCATTTTCTCTCTCTCCTTCCATCACTGCATCCAATGAGTTATGAAACTCAAGCTCTCTCAAAGCTTTTTCCTCCACTCTCCACCTCCACTGTCTCAGCCTTGGGGTTGCAATATCCACCCAAATGCCCATATGGTTTTCACACCCTCCAACCCACTTTCCACAATGCTCTCAGGTTAATGTTCCAAAATGCAACCTAATCTTTTTTCTTCCCCATTTAACACCTCAATCACTCAGAAAATAACGTCCAAAATATTTAGAAAGAAAGTAATGTGTTTGAGCCCTTACTCTGTACCAGACATTGTATTTCATTCACTCATTAAATAATCCTAAGAAAAGGGTATTATATGATGAGATATACACATTGTTATACTGAGGTATATACTGTTATACTGTATATGAGGCATATATTACTACATTGACCCTCAGAGAAGTTTAGTAGCTTGGCTAACGTCAAGCTACTTGACGTTAAGAAGTCAAGTAGCTGAAGAAGTGGCTAAACTAGAACTTATACAATCAGGTTCCTCTTCCTGCATTTTGCTACCACCAATTACAACAAGACCCCTGCCTACCTTTTCAGCATCCTCTCTCACTATAGCCCTAATTTTGCACCACACTCCAGCCACACTGACCTGCTAGCCATTCCTCAAACTAGCTCATCTGGAAGTTTGCACATAATCCCTGCTGCTCAGAAAGCAATATCCCTCTCTTTAGATTCAGGAAATCATTCAAATATTGCCCTCCCAGCCCAGTTGGTTCTTGCTGCTTCCACGTACTTTTGTGCCCATTTCCACTGACTTTTATCTCATGGTGTCATAATTTTTTATGTCTGTCTATTCCACAAAACTGCATGTTCTTTGAGGATGAGAACCTTATCTGTGTCACTGTGATATTCACAGCCTTAGCACGGTGTCATATGCACTTAATGATTGCTAAACAACAGTAACTCACTTACATACTTTTAAACATCCCTCCAAAGGAAAAAAAAAAGACCTCATTTTTTCCCCACTTTTTCCATTAAAGAGAATTTAACTATATGATAAATGTGCCACCATTTCAGTGACACAAGTAAATAATTAAATTTCATAAACTCGTCTACTACTACTACTACTACTACTACTGAACTTTGGGTCCTCTTTGGTCCACAAGACAGATCCTCGGGGACTCTGGTACAGCTGCCACAAAATGTCTGACTCTCCACACAGGCATAACTTTGCCTAACTCCCACACAAACCTACCTAGCTGAGCAGACCTGCTGGTGACCAACACCTGCCCTGATCAGAAGCACTGGGTGACAGCCTATTCCCCCACTCAGACTGGATTCCAAGGCATCTGCTTTGAGATCAAGGGACCCACCCAGCTGCAGCCAACTGTGGAAAAACCCTTGTTACCTTGCGATCTCCTGGTGGTAATCATAATGCTCATCCTCCTCCAGCCACTCCACAGATCCCGTGGTTGGGTTGGCCCGCCCACAGAAGACTTTCATGGTGCCAATTAGCTCCTCAGTTTTAGCGTAGAAAGGCAGCCTTGCCAGCTGCTTGTAGACAGATCTGATCGTCAGAAATCTCTTCAAATTGTAATGCCCAAAAATGTAGAGGAAAAAAAAAAGAAATCAAGAAATAGACAAAAATGTCAGAGCCACTGAAAATATTTGTTAATCAGCATTTTAATCTTTCCAGCAGAGTTACTTGGTTTTATATTCAGCATATAACATCAAATACTATTAAGATAAAAACTCAGAAAGTGGGGCTTCCCTGGTGGCGCAGTTGTTGAGAGTCCGCCTGCCGATGCAGGGGACACGGGTTCGTGCCCCGGTCCGGGAAGATCCCACATGCCGCGGAGCGGCTGGGCCCGTGAGCCATGGCCGCTGGGCCTGCGCGTCCGGAGCCTGTGCTC
>NW_006775530.1:1848540-1866222 GCF_000442215.2 Lipotes vexillifer
CAAAAAAAAAAAAAAAAAAAAAAAAAAAAAAAACTCAGAAAGCTATCTGGAAACTTCAGCAGTCCTCAATGATTCCAATAGGATCAAATGAGCCTTACAGGTGCACCTGAGTACAGCCTCAGGTGAAGGCAGGTAAGAAGAGAAATAATGCAAAGGAAAGGGCTAGAAGGAAAGGAGAACACAAAGAGATCGGGGTGGTGGTAAAGGAGTGTCACCAATACTGCCTCAGAAAGGTAAACACTTAGTTTAAGGAAAAATACAAAGAAAAAGCAATTCAAACCAACCAAGAAACCTCACCTGAACAAATAAATCAGAGCTATATGCAAACATGGCTAATCCCAGGAATATAACATTGAGCCAAAAAAGAAGCAAATCACAAAATACAAATGATTCCATTCATATGAAATTTATAACTATTCAACATAGAACAATATTCTTCAGGGATCACACTAAAAAGCATGGCAGGGAATGAGGATAGTGGTTACCTCTAAGAGGGAAGGGAAAAGGATGGAATCAACGAGAGCCACACAAGGGACTTCAAAAGTAACGGTATTGTTATTTTTCTAAAACTGGGTGGTGGGGGCTTCCCTGGTGGCGCAGTGGTTAAGAATCTGCCTGCCAATACAGAGGACACGGGTTCAAGCCCTGGTCCCGGAAGATCCCACGTGCCGCGGAACAACTAAGCCTGTGTGCCACAACTACCGAAGCCCGCACGCCTGGAGCCAGTGCTCTGCAGCAAGAGAAGCCACTGCAATGAGAAGCCCGCGCACCGCAACGAGGAGTAGCCCCTGCTCACCGCAACTAGAGAAAGCCCACACGCAGCAACGAAGATCCAACACAGCCAAGGTAAATAAATTTTTTTTTAAAAATTAAAAATTAAAAAACCCAGGTGGTGGGAATACAGGTGTCCATGATATTGTCATTCTTTATGCCTCACTATTTTTTATGATTACTTATCCACTCCATATTCAATTTTAAAAACAATTTACTTATCCACTCCATGTTCAATTTTAAAAACAATTTTTAAAAACCTTTCTCCGTCTGAAAAAAGAACAAAGCCTTCAAATAAATGTCACCAGATGCATATCTTATATGGCCTGTTTCTCCAAAGATATCTATTTCTGAGAGATAAACACCAAAGCTCAAAGTCTGAAAGTACTTCTCAGCAGATATGGCCTCTCACAGTGCCCTCCCTCTTACCATTCAGAAAACAGCAAGTGTTCCCCTTCATTTCTTGATAAACGCTGATCCATCATCAGGAAACCTTAGAAAGAATGCCTACTCCACAGGACCCTAAACATTCCTAAGGCATTTTACTGCCAAGAGTTACGTTCTTTTGAAGTTATCTAAACTAAGTAAACACTGAATTCTTATGCTAGAGGATGGAGAACAATCTTTTCTGAAAAGACTTGGGCAGTCACTGGACTGGTTCAAAGTAGTCAATTTGTCCTTCAGTAAAACTCTACCTCTAACTCTACTTCAGCATGTCTATTCTCTAATTTAGTGGCTCTTAAGCTTTCTGACAACCCCAATAAGAAAGATGCTTTACCTTGAGACACAACATACACACTCACATGTAAAGTTTCACGAAACAATACTTAGTCTTCCTGTAGGCAAAACCCTCTGATATAGTCCACTGTATGCAATTTTTATTTTTTATGCTGGTCACGATCCACTAAATTGATTTAATAACTCACCAAAGGGTTGCAACCTACAGTTTGAAAAGCGCTGCTACAATCAGCTCTGCCCATCTCTGCTAATACTTATTATTAAAAGAGAGTATCTAGAACTACCATAATTTGTAATATGCTTTAGATAACCGTGTCCAACAAATGCTGTAGTAGACAAAAGTTTAAAAGATGGGTAGGATTTAGGTGGGTGAGGAGAGGGAGAAAGCACTTCACCAGATTAGAAAGGCTTAGACAATCATGAACAGTGAACTAATCCGTTTAGCTGAACTTTCACTGAACAAGGGGTCAAACATGTTGATGGGGTCCATGTTGTGAAGAGTCCTGAAACCCTTATCCTGTGGTCCATGTGCAATCAACCATAAAGCCACTTAAAGGTTAAGAGTATAGTAAAGAACTGTAATTTATGGAATTCCCTTTTCACCTATGATGTTGCAGAGGCTGTAACTAGGACCACAGTGTCTTTTCAGATCTGTAGAGAAGTCACTGGTTTCATAAAAGTCTAAATAAATGCTTGAGGACAGGAACCATGTCCTGTAACCTCTCTGGGTGAACACTAAACGTGTTCTATGGATGAATCTCTTCGTATTATTAGGACTTGTCCCCTCCAAGAAGGAGCCCATACTCCAGATTCAGGATACTCTAACCTCCTCCTCATTCTCCAAGAGCTGTGAACTCACAGGGTTAATGGAAATCACCATGCCAAGCCCTAATTGCTTTACTAATCAGATTTCAGAGCAGACGTCTGGTTCATTTATTCAAAATTTACTAGGCACCTTCTGTATGCCAGGCACTGTATTAGGACTAGAGAACTATCATAAATAATACAGAGGAGGTCCCTGTCCTCCAAGAATTTACAGACTCTAATGGGGGAAAGAGAGTAAATATAAATATACAATTAAAGACTACCTGAGGGCAAGAAAGGAAATATACAGGGCGCTATGAAAGAGAATAACAAAGTTATGGAAAGACTCTCTGAGGAAAAGAGCATCTAAATTGAGGCCTACAGAATAACCCAGGTTAAAAGCTGTCAAAGTGCAATGCTCATATTTCAGGAATCCTTACCCCAACTTTTCCAAGAAAAGGTCCTAAGATGTAAAGAACTAGGTGCAGAGTGACAAAAGCCTGAGTGACTGAAGCACTCTGAGCAAAAGAAATGATGGGCGACTAGGGGTGGGCTTCTGCAATGTCGGCTGCGGAAAGGTGTTTGGATTTTGTTCTAAATGCACTGGGAGGCACTCAAGGGTTTTAAGCAAAAGAATATCTACGTTGGATGTACGCTTTTACAGGGCCGCTCTGGCCAGTGTGTGGTAGATAGACTGGTTTCCAACTACCGAGAATACTGTGACTGGGAAAGATCAGTGAGCCAGGGAACCGTGGCCCAGTCGGGGCGAGATGGCTGAAGCTCCGTTAAGATTGCGGCGCAGGTCTTTATCGCTGAAGGGAGGCACCAAGTACTATGATCCAGGTCCCGGCGGAGGTGCTCAGTCACAGGCCCAGCTAGAAGCAATGACCCGACTGGATGGCAGAGCCAGGGACCGCCTAAAACCCCGCACTACCGCCGGCCCGGGAGCTCTGAGCCGCCCCATACGGACTCTAGAAAGTTCCTCCAGCGTCCCGAAGAGATGCGTACCCCAGTGTCCGAGTACGACCATGCCACATTCCTCCGCCGAAGCCCTGGGTTGAGCACAGGATGCTGGCTGCACCCGACCCTTCAACCGCGACACCACCTTCCCAACCAGCCCGGCGCCTCACCGGCCACGAGAACCGCTCCACTCACTTCCGCCGCCACCGCCATCTTACCGCGGCAGGCGTGCAAAGGCGGGACTTCCCTGGGCCCGCTGAGCGTGCCGGAGGAGGGGCCCGGAAGCAGAACTGGAAAGCTCTTCCGTCGCACCCCGCGCATTCCCATAGTGCTCCACGATAGCGGCTATGGAGGCCGGCATGACAGCGGTCCTCCGCGTGAAGCGGAAACGCAGTGCGGAACCCGCTGAGGCACTTGTCCTTGCTTGTAAACGTCTCTGCTCCAGCGCAGTTGAGTCGGGAGCCCAAAAGACGCCTCCGGAGGATCTGGAGAGAGCAGCAGAAAATAATGTCTTCCAGTTGGTGGCCACCGTGCGCTCCCAGGTATAGGGCCGGGAGGGAGCCAGTGTGAAAGGGTTCTTAGGGCGCAGCTGGGGCGCATCATTTTCCCTAACCCTTTCACGAACCCCTGCTTATGCCGCCCCACACCCCCGCTTTTTTCCTCCTCCCCACTCCCCACAGGAGGAGCCAGTACAGCCGCTCGTGCGAGCCGCCCTGCGCCCGTCCCA
This sequence comes from Lipotes vexillifer, assembly GCF_000442215.2. Classification (NCBI taxonomy): domain Eukaryota; kingdom Metazoa; phylum Chordata; class Mammalia; order Artiodactyla; family Lipotidae; genus Lipotes; species Lipotes vexillifer. The sequence continues at coordinate 1,852,541 of NW_006775530.1, forward strand.
GGGCAGCCAGCAGCGTATCCGCCGTCATCTCCGTGCGTCGGCTCGGGAAATCCGGCAGAACGGCCGCTACAGGGTAGTCTCTAGCCGCCGATCCTCGGGAATTCCTTCGGGCGGCTTGGGGTCCGAGGACGCGCCGGGAAGCCCAGAAGCCGCCGAGGACGCAGGCTTCCAGCTGTTGGACCTGGTCCACGAGGAAGGAGACCCAGAGGCCGCCGCGATCTCCTGCAAAGTGAGTACACGCCGGGAGTCGAGCTTTGGGCTTCTCGGGACAGAGAGTACGCAAAGTTAGCACACAGTTAAGGAGGGTACACATGGCTTCACTTTAGAGATGGATGATCCATCCAGCTTGATGGACATGTTTTACAGGTTAGATTATCCATTCAACAAGTATTTACTCAGCGCCCACTATGTGCCAGGCATGGTTCTTAGGTTCTGTGGATACAGCAGTGAGGACCTAACATTCAGGTAGAGGAGAGAAACATCACACAAATTCAGTGTCAGATGGTGAATGGGCTATTGAGGGCAGGGAGAGCGTGCTCCCATTTCAATGTCATTTTCACTGAGAAAATGACTTTTGAGTAAAGACTTGAATGGCAAGGCACTGCGGATATCTTGGGCAGAGGGATTCCACACTGAGGAGCTCTAAGTGCAAAGACCCTGAAGCTGAATTTGTCTGGTGTTTGCAAGGTCATTGTGCATGGAGCCCAGGGGGATGGGGGAAGATAGTAAGGAATTTGGGGAGAGGTTACCTGCTAAACCCTTTCAGCTAGGTAGTTGGAAGGATACATTGCGTTTCACCCAGAGATGGGGAATCACTGGAGGATTCTGACCAAGGTAAAGAATCCTAAAGCAGATGGGAAAACTCATCAAAGGGAGGTTAAAGGACCAGGCCTGGGTAGCTTACCAAGTTTGAGGCAGATTTTGGATTAGAATGCAAGTCTTCTCACATTTAATTCAGTGTTAATTTCTTTTTTTTTTTTTAACTTTATCTTTGGCTCTGTTGGGACTTCGTTGCTGTGTGTGGGCTTTCTCTAGTTGAGGCGAGTGGGGTCTACTCTTCGTTGTGGTGTGCGGGCTTCTCATTGTGGTGGCTTCTCTTGTTGCAGAGCACGGGCTCTAGGTGCACAGGCTTCAGTAGTTGTGGCTCACGGGGTCTAGAGCTCAGGCTCAGTAGTTGTGGCGCACGGGCTTAGCTGTTCCGCGGCATGTGGGATCTTCCCGGACCAGGGATTGAACCCCTCTCCCCTGCATTGGCAGGTGGATTCTCAACCACTGTGCCACCAGGGAAGCCCCCAGTGTTACTTTCTACTAATTACATTTTCTAGGTTAGTTTTGTACCTCACTTCCAAAAAGCAAAGTCAACTACATGCAGTAAGACCAAAGAAATAGAAAATTGTCAATCTAAGGTATGCCCCCTCTTCATAAACATTTTTCAAATCTCCTTTTAAGTTTTTGAAGTTTAAAAAATGAAATCTTGGGCTTCCCTGGTGGCGCAGTGGTTAAGAATCTGCCCGCCAGTGCTCAATGCTGGGGATACAGGTTCAAACCCTGGTCTGGGAAGATCCCAAATGCCGCAGAGCAACTAAGCCCGTGCGCCACAACTACTGAGCCCGCGTGCTGCAACTACTGAAGCCTGCGCACCTAGAGCCTGTGCTCTGCAACAAGAGAAGCCACCGCAATGAGAAGCCCGTGCACCGCAACAAAGAGTAGCCCCCACTTGCCGCAATTAGAGAAAGCCCGCACGCAGCAACAAAGACCCAACACAGCCAAAAATAAAAAATAAATTTATTTTTTAAAAATGAAATTTTTTTTCAAAATATATCAAGCAAAAGATATTTAATCACATTCCTAGGATACGTGGATAACAATTTGGGCATGATGTCCATAGCCATCTCTTTTACCAAAACTAATTCCACATTGCATCATGAGTTACACATTTTTAAAAGCAAACCAGTGTTCAGTGGAATCAAGTCAATTAAATAGCTCATTAAATCATATAAGAAAAACTAGTAGATAAGTTAGGAAGGATATAAACACAGATTTTCCCAACAATGCAATACAAACTGTAAACACATCAAAAATGTTTGCACAGAATAATTATTAAAGAACATAAATTTAAACTGAAAGCAAACTTGAGGTTTTATGCCTACTAGACTATCAGGAAAAGGGTTGCCGGTAGCTCTGCTGGCAAGGCTGTAATTAAAATTGTACGACTGTTGTGCTTAAAATTGATGCAAGCCTTTGGGAAAACAGCAGGGCTTTACAGTAATATCAGGCATCCTAAAAATAGATTGGAGCCTAGTATTTTAAAACTATTTTTATTGTTTGGATTCTAAAGCCATCCAGAAATCTAAAGAGATTTTTGTTGTTGTTGGCTGTGTTGGGTCTTCGTTGCTGCACGCGGGCTTTCTCTAGTTGCGGCGAGCGGTGGCTATTCTTCCTTGTGGTGCACAGGCTTCTCATTGCGGTGGCTTCTCTTATTGTGGAGATCTAGGCGTGCGGGCTTCAGTAGTTGTGGCTCGCAGGCTCTAGAACGCAGGCTCAGTAGTTGTGGCGCACAGGCTTAGCTGCTCCACAGCATGTGGGATCTTCCCAGACCAGGGATTGGACCCATGTCCCCTGCATTGGCAGGCGGATTCTTAACCATTGTACCACCAGGGAAGTATCTAAAGAGATTTTAAAATTAGTGAGAGCATTTCTCTGCTACATTACAGTGGGTTTCTTCTTAAATTGAAATGATCTCAGTTTTTTAAAGTTTTTATTTTATTTATTTATTTATCTATTTACTTATTTGGTTGCGTGGGGTCTTAGTTGCGGCACGCGGGCTCCTTCGGCACACATGTGGGATCTAGTTCCCTGACCAGGGATTGAACCCAGGCCCCCTGCATTGGGAGCGTGGAGTCTTAACCACTGAGCCACCAGGGAAGTCCCAACATGATCTAAGTTTTAAACAAAGTATATTTGACAACAAATCTGAAAAATTAAAGGGGAAAAGTTCAGTTCATTTTATTTAGTAATTTCACCCCCAGGATTTATCTTAGGGAGATAATTCAGCAGAAGCAAATAGCTATGGTATTAACAAAAGCGACTATTGGTATACTAAGTAATTACGTGTCAAGTACTGTGTTAGGTACTCTCCCCCCCCCCCACTTTAACTCATTTTATCCTCAGAAAAACCATATAAGGTATTTTTATCTCCATTTTTCAAATGCAAGAATTGACACATTCATTGCAATGTTGTGTATGGAGGCTAAAAACTATGTCTAAGAAATTGACATGTGCAACTGCTTGGACCATTAAATTGATAACTGTGAAGACTGGAAAGATGGGAAAATACTTAATTTATGTTTAATAATAGAAAATGCTGTATGTAGCATAATTGAAAATATAGGTAAACATACACAGACTAGGCAATTTTTCTTTTATGAAAATAATATATGTTCATTACAGGAAATTTGAAAAAATAGTAGCAAAATTGGAAGTAAAAGGGCAGGGGCAAAGCACCCATTTTACCCCCATCCCAAAGATAACTGGAGTAAAATTGGTTTATTTCCTTTTGAGTGTAAAATTCTATGTCTGGCGTTTTTCTGTATTGCTAGTTTGGTTTTTTTAATTTTATTTTTGGCTGCATTGGGTCTTCGTTGCTGCGTGCGGGCTTTCTCTAGTTGTGGTGAGCTGGGGCTACTTTCGTTGCAGTGTGCGGACTTCTCATTGCAGTGGCTTCTCTTGTTGCAGAGCACGGGCTCTAGGCATGCAGGATTCAGTAGTTAATGGCACGCGGGCTCTAGAGCACAGGCTCAGTAGTTGTGGCGCATGGCCTTAGTTGCACTGCGGCACGTGGGATCTTCCCGGACCAGGGCTCAAACCCGTGTCCCCTGCATTGCCAGGTGAATTCTTAACCACTGCGCTACCAGGGAAGCCCCTGTTGTTTTGTTTTTTCAATATATTTACTTATTTATTTTTGGTTGTGTTGGGTCTTCGTTGCTGTGTGCGGGCCTTCTCTAGTTGCAGTGCGCAGGCTTCCCATTGCAGTGGCTTCTCTTGTTGCGAAGCACGGGCTGTAGGCGCACGGGCTTCAGTAGTTGTGGCGCAGGGCTTAATTGCTCCGTGGCATGTGGGATCTTCCCGGACCAGGGCTTGAACCCGTGTCCCCTGCATTGGCAGGCAGGTTCTTAACCACTGCGCCACCAGGGAAGTCCCTGTATTGCTAGTTTTTGTAAATATTTTAATGGCTGCATAATTTGTTGAACCGAAGGCTGGGGGCTTGTGAGTTGGAACCAGAAGTTTTCTTGTGAGCAGCTTTGAGGTTGGTCAAGATTCTGCACAAAAACTGGCATCTCTAGTTCCTTTTGACTTTGGAGCAAGAAAGAATTAATTCCCTGTAGCCTGTAAATGATGAGAACATTGGTCTCCCTTTATCTGCCCTGGCCATGGGACACCCCACTCTTCCCCCTGTATGGTGTCTGGTTTGAGCTGCAGAGCTTCCGGGTGATGAACCTGTCAAGCGTGACTGGCAGTATGTCCCTGTGGTTTCCAAATTGACCTGTGCTACCCTAGACAACACAGCCTCTTGCCACTGGAGCACATCTTACCTGGGCAAGTTCTATTCTGGGGCAATCCATCTCAAACTATCAGGAAAAGGATTATAGGGCTTCCCTGGTGGCGCAGTGGTTGAGAGTCCTCCTGCCGATGCAGGGGACACGGGTTTGTGCCCCGGTCCAGGAGGATCCCACATGCCGCGGAGCGGCTGGGCCCGTGAGCCATGGCCGCTGAGCCTGTGCGTCCGGAGCCTGTGCTCCACAACGGGAGAGGCCACAACTGTGAGAGACCCGCATACCGCAAAAAAAAAAAATACAGAAAGAGGATTATAGGGGAGGCCACTCCTCGTTTGTGACTAAAAGCAGGATGTCAGGGTGAGCAAGCCAAGTGGTGGGTGATGCGTGGTGGTAGTCACCAGGGTCCAGAAATCGCCCTTAGGCCCATATAGGAGGCAGCACAAAATGCAGACCCATTTGGGGATCAACCATAGGGGTGCTGCTGTCGGCCTGTGGATCTCCAAGGGGAGAACATCATACCGAAGGAGCTCAGAGAAGACCTGTAGAAGCAGAGCCTGGGGGCAAGACTAGCCAGCTCTGCTGGCTCTCCCCTTCCTCAGGCCAGTCTTCCTGTGTGCTCTTATGTCAGCCAAGCACAAAAGAGAGGAAGCTATCTTGTAAGCTTCTATCTTAAAAAAAGTACTAAACTGAGAAAAGACTAGTAGGCCATGGGGATAAGAATCTTGAATTCAACATAGAGAACTGCAGGGAGGCTTCCTTCACCAAGGTCTTAGGCTCCTCCTCTTGGGACATCCATGTTTTAAGTTATGCATGTATCATCTACTGTTCTCTTTACAGACATCTGACCCAGATGTGATCCTCTGCAATTCTGTAGAGTTGATCCGTGAGCGGTTGACTGTATCTGAAGATGGACCAAGAGCTGGGTACCAGGAGGAACAGGACAACTATGTGTATGACATTTACTATTTGGACATGGCCACTCCAGGATGGATTGAGAACATCCTCTCTGTGCAGCCCTATAGCCAAGAGTGGGAGTTGGTAAGGGGGCCCATGAGGCAGGGGGCATCAGGCAGCCTCAGTTCATTTTCTAGTCACATGCTTTGCCCCCCCAGGTTCTACTCCTGATTGCCATTGTTCTTAGTTCTTCTTATCCTTGCTTAAAAGGAAAAATTTATGCTAAATGCCTTTTAGAAACGTGAGTTTAGTGCAGGAATTTGGGGAAAGACAGTCTACATTGATAATTTTTGCTCTTAATGAGTCTCTTACAAGGTTTGCAACATAGTCTTGTTTATGCAGTTGGCCCTGTGTAATTTGCAGGTTCCATGGGCTCTGCACCCCCAAATTCAGCCAACCACAGATCAAAAATATTCCGGTGGGGGAAATTCCAGAAAGTTACATAAGGCAAAATTTGAATTTGCTGCACATTGGCAACTATTTACATAGTATTTGCATAGTATTAGGTATTACGAGTAATCTAGAGATGATTTAAAGTATATGAGAGTAAAGCAACTATACTCCAATTAAAATTAATTTAAAAAAAATAAGTAAAAATTTAAAAGAATAAAGTATATGAGAGAATGTGCATAGGCTATATGGAAATACTTAGCCATTTTGTGTAAGGGACCTATGGAAACAAAAGCTTTTTTTTTTTTTAATTGTATCTTAAAGGGTGAAAAACCTTGGATTAAGAAAGCTAACATCCTGACGTTATTAAATTCTAAAATTATTAATGAGAAAAGTTAAGGTCTACCTCTCATCCTCTTATTGTGAGAAGCACCCTATCCCACACCTGCACTATAACTAGTCTCACGGTCAGGTACCCACCTTGGACTACTGCATAGCCCCCCCCCCCCTTTCTGCATTTCACACTTGGGTTTTGGCTCTAACCTTTGGCATCACCTGTAACCCATATAATCCCTCTCCTACCTGGCTGGCCTTCAGCAGTTTGAAGTTCACTGCTGTCACCTGCTCAGAGCCGTCTCTCCTCAGCACCCTGCTGCGTTCCCTTCTGGTAGAGTTCAGATCATCCAATCAGGAAATGTGGTTCCTGGAGCTGGACTCTGAGTAGAGTAGGGCTACTGTCTCCCTCTCATAGCCTAAGGTTCCTACAGCCTCTAGCAAACTAACAAACACCTATGTTTTCTCTTTTTCACACATCACCCTTAAATGACATCTCTCCAAGTTGGTCTGCTGATAGCTTCCCCCAGAGCATAACTTTAGAGGTTTTGACTTATACTCATGTTTATGTTGAGATGTGCAGGTGAATGATGACCAACAACCAGAGGACATTTATGAAGATGAAGATGATGAGAACAGTGAGAATAATTGGCGCAATGAGTACCCAGAGGAGGAGAACAGTGACGGAGATAAAGATTCCAGAGGTAGGTGGTAGCCCTGGTTGGGGAGGGACTGATGGGATCTGGAACTGAGGTGTGAGCAAGGTTGACAGGTGTATCTTAGCTGGTTTTCCTTTTCTGCCCTTTGAGCTCCATCAGCTTAACCACAAGCTGGTGGAGCTGTAGCACATGCAAGGACCAGTGTTCCCAGGGGGGCTGCTGGAGGTATAATGTCAGTTAGGCCTGGGTTCAGATCCTTAGTTCTTTCATTGCCTAGCAATGGTCCCTTTCCCTCCTACTTTGAATAGAGTGCTGGAGAGGTCTGCCAGTAGGAGTGGGCCCAGGGTTTTCACAAACCAAAGAATTGTTGCATTTACCTGTGCAACAACACAGACATGGTACTTGGGGGAAGAGGAAGGAAGGATGCTTTGGTACCACAGTTCTTTGACTTTCTTGGTGTTTGATGACAGAGGAACAGTTAGTCAAGCTGTGGGATATTCTATTGGGGAAGTGGCAAGGAACAAAATTATATTTGCAATATGACTACAACTATTATAACAACAACAAAAAAATACTGAGGGGAAAATGACAAAGCACTGCAATGTTAAAGGACTTGGTTTACGTGGTAAGAATTTTATTGCTTTTTAAAAAATTGTTCTATGTTCTAAATTTTCTTTATTGAGCAAGTATTTTATAATAGGAAACAAAACAGACTTTTTTGAGAGGGGCTTTTGTGGTCATTTAGAAAACCATACAATTAGAGCCCATTCCTGTTATCTCATTCTAGTCTCTGATGATTACAACAGCCTCAGTGAAGAAGAAGGAGACAACAGAGGACCACAGATGTGGAGCAAATACCCTTTGGATGTGCAGAAGGAGTTTGGCTATGACAGCCCCCATGACCTGGATTCAGACTGATGATCCTGTGATATCCATGAGGTTCTACCACAGCCCCTGAGGGTTCTGTGACTGCAGTGTCAGCCACACTAGTTAACATCCTCTCGGGTTTCCTAGCTTAACACGTGGAAGGAAAAAGCATATTCAACAGCACCATTCCACCATGGTGAAAACTTGCACTAAGGGAGTCCGTCTTTTCTACTATCTGTAGGGCCCCCCTTTGTCTCAATCAAAACTGACCTTAGAGTCTGGGGGCAGGGGAGATGCTGTGAAAGTGAAGCTTCCTGGCCCAGACATTTTACCTGCATTCCCATTCTCCTCCTACGCCAAAGCCAATTAAGGGGAAGAGAGTCTCCCGTTTTGTCAGCACTAAGACTGGGCTTTCCCAGGCCACCTGCCTCCAGTAAAAGGCTGTTTCTTTTGATAGAGAGACTCTAGAAGGGCTGCAGTGGGTCCCTTGTAGCGGCACAGACTGGATAGTAATGGCCATTAGGAAAGAAAGTAGAATCTGCCTGAGCCATGAGAGGTTTTAGTTAAAAGCTATCTCTACCTCCCTGCTTCCTGACTCTGATAATGGCTGTAAAGATTGCCAGTTTCCTCTGGCAGTGGTGCCAAGGAACAGGGTATGTGTGAATCTCTTTAATAAAAACTAACTTTGAACAGGGGAGCAAGTAATTCCTTTAAAACCTTTTTAAATCTGACTATCTTATATCCTTTCCCACCATACTCTCTGATCCCTTTACCCCCCACCAAAAGGGGGGAGGGGTTGGTGAGAAGTTTCAGACACTAAGAACTTAAGGCAAGTGCAAAGCACATCCTAAACTTGGCTTTCCATTGAGAAATGTTTAACTAGACACAGCACTCACCAAAAACAAACTACAGTCAACAGGACCAATTTTTCTTTTACCAAAACTGGTATCTCTTGTAAGCACCCTCCCTTTCCCTATTCCTTTCCAAACCACAAATGCCTTAACTCTGACTGAGTTGGCATTTATTCTGCAGTGACGAATAGGTTCTATATCTGCACTGTGCAATAGTAGCCATTAGCCACGTATGGCTGTTGAGCACTTGAAATGTGATTAGTGCAACTGAGGAATTGAATTTTTCAATTTTATTTAACTTAACTAGCTACATGTAGCTAGTAGCTGCCATACTGGACTGCACAGGTCTAGGGAAACAATATACAGAAACTTTGATTCAAGGTGTGCCCTCTTGCCCTGTGGCACAGACTTATTATCACATGGGAAGATAAATTACCCAAGGAAACGTCTTCTTCCTGCCAATTCTAAGATTCCATAAGCATCTCTACTTTTCTATCCTACCTGCACCCATTTCACTTTATATTTTTGGTACATCTTTATCTTCTTATCTACAAGTTGTTAAACCTCCCAACGTGATTAATTTCCATGTGTATGTATACTCGGACCCTACTATTGCAGTTATAAAACCAACAAACAGACTTGGTTTCCCAACCTAACTATCCACTAAGGTGCAATTCAGTGCTGCAATAACAGGCAGCAACTTACAGATCTAATACTAGTCATCTCAGTCTCCTGTAAGCATAGAAACAAAGGATTGAAAACCACTCTGCCATTATAATGTGCTTACTGCTGTTTCTGTACTCATTTACAGTTTGCCAACATTAAAGGGCTGACAGCTTCACAAACTGTACCCACTGCAAAAGGGATTAGCACACCAGGAGAAGGATTGAAGGAGATAAACAACAAAGACCTTGCAGAAATTAATTCCACTAGGAAGCTTGAGTGCTGTAAGGAGTCTCTGGCATCACTCCCTCAGAAGGCTTCCTGGGAGAAGTCTGTATCCAGCACAGAGGGGAAGAATGCGGTCACCATCCAGTAATGAGAGGAGGGTGACAGGGCTCACTAAGCAAGTACTAGGGCACCTGGAGTGTGAGGGCCTTGCTTCCCCCTGGAGCCACTGGGAGGCCACAAGTTCCCGAGATCAGCTGGTCATTTACTTCAGTAGAGAAAACTAAAGCCTGGGTCAGGGATCCTTCAAAGACAAGTGCAGTCTGCTTGAAGAATTAGCTCCAGAGGATCCCTGGGATAGGTGCCAGATTGGGTCAGACAGGAGTCATGTTTACACAGTCTGGGCAAGTCAGCCTTTGCACAAGACTCCCTGTTGTCAGGCAAATCCCTAACCCATGACAGTAGGAATGTGCTCCCATGTTCTCACAGATGTGTGCATGCCCTGAACCAAAGGCAGCTGTGAGCATGCTCCCCTAAATTGCCTTTATTGAGCAAGTGTGACCAAGGTTAGTCCCCTTGTCTGCAACTGGGGCCGGTTTGGTGGAGAATGGTCAGAAAGGTAGATTGCCTCATAGTTCCCATCTTTATCATTGACCAGTTTCAAAACCTAAGGACAAGAAGCCCATGGGGCATACCAAGCCAGCAGGTTCTTCTGGGTCCAGGATGACAGTGTCTGGAAGCATCACAGGACAGTTGTCCAATCCAGTGCAGCCATGTGGCCCATGAAGGAACATCCATTAGGGCAAACCTACCCCTTTGGCCAGACCTGGGTGCTAAAGCACAGCCTGAGCACCAGAATTAGTTGCTTCCGATCATGAATCTGCTGATGGAGGTTGAAGCAGCTTTATTTCCAGAGTCTTCACTGATCTCCACAGAGAAAACAGAAGTCTCCAAAGTGCCAAGCTCTTCCTGAGACTGCAGCCCCACCAGACCTCAGGCAAGGGGAGGCAGGCAGGAGATGAGTGCATTATCCCGATGATCCACACCAAGGTGGCTCAGTGTAAAACAAGCCTGGTGTCAGGGACAGAAGAGGAGGAGGATGCAGCCTGGTGTGAGGTTTTCAGAAAAATGACCACTTCTAGCACCAAGATGGACTTGCATGGGCCTGCACAGCAGCCCCTCATACCGGCCCTTACAGAGAGGAACAAGCTACTTGTCAGTTTGGGTCCAGGAGATGTTCTCTAAACCATTGACAGCTGAAAGAATTGAAGTGATTCACCTGAATCCTAGGACAGTTTCTCCCCTTTCAGAGTTCATACCAGAAACCCAGGGATTTGCTTTTTGTCAACTAGAACAAAGACCTAAGGTCGCAAGTAAAATAAAGGATTATCTTTCAAAGTAGCAGTATTACCAGACCTCTGACTCATGAATTTGTTTACCTGTGTCCTTGTGGAAGTTGAGCCAGGTGCTTGTAACATGTGACCTATCTGTATACTGAAGTGTAACTGGTACATGAGTAAAAAATCTTTAAAATTCACCTCTGCAGGTAAGACTCAACAGAAGACTGTGCTAAAACCGAGCAAAACAATCTGTGGTCAGAGTCTGACCCACCACCACCACATAGACACCTCTAAGGTCAGAGGGACTTGCTTTGGGATACTTTGAATTTTTAAACACAATCAGCCTACTGCATCCTGTAGATTAATGAACACCAATGCTTTGCTAGAACTGGTGTCCTGGATTAAATAATATCAATAAATAATAGAATACAACTCTTTCACCAGGAAAGGATTTTGAGCCAGAGGAAGAAAGGTAGCATTTCAGGCCTCTAATGTCAGATGCTTGGACCTGGTCAGAGGAAAACTTCCCATAAAGCAGCCCCTTTGTAGAAACTCCTGGTTCAGACCTCAAATAAATTCAGAAACCACCAGCCACAGCTATTAACCTAGCACTCCCAAGTAAGTGTTTGCAAGGGCTGCACCTACTCACCAGGAACAAAACTAAGCAACCATTCCCCTATTCCCTGAGCCCTCTGCCACCACCACCCTCTGAAGTCCCCACCTTCGGGCTGGCCCCAGACCCTGAGACCCATAGCTTACCGATAAGAGTGACCACCAGAGCAGGCCATCAGCCCTGAGCCCCCTTACATAATGTGGGCCAACAGCCCTCCTTGAGTATAAGAGAGTTGGGTCCACACAGTCTTGTCATCTGGACTTCAGTGGCTGTGGCCACAGGTAGCAGCCTTCCAGGCCTCAGAGGATATCACCTCTGGCCTCTACTCAGTTTTCCTCTCAACCTGTCTCTCTTCAGCTACATCTAGCTCAGTCAGGACACAAAAGCAAAGCTTCTGGGTGACTTTGGTGATAGCAGCTAAATGAAAATAGAGAATAGAATTTAGCAAACTGACATTTAGCCACAGCCCCAGTCTGAACACCACAAGGCTGATTAAAAGCATGTGGTTCCCTCCCCACCTGTCCCCTGGGTACCCTGTACCAAGCTCACCCCCAGCAAGCCTCACTGCCCTCCATCCCATGCCCCACCAGAGAGTCTGATGCATGACTCCTTGTCTTGCTATATGGACTGAACTTTCAGGAGGGAGTGTTTTAACCCCAAAATACAAGTCTAAAGTTGGAATTAAAGTCATCATGTCAAGACCAAAAGGGGTGGCCAGGCTTCCAGCATATCACTAGTATGTGGAAGCTATTAGCCACCACACCCACCTGTGCATGCGTCTTTGTATACACACACACACAAGGCCAGTGTGTGATAGGCAAAGAGAAGCTCACCAAGGACATTCCGAATAAAGAGTGGTCTCCGGGACTCTGGCAGATAAACACCCAGGAAGTAGATGGGGACCCCAGAGAGGGCAATCCCGATGCCAATGAGGGAATTGATGGTGTCACTGAAGAGGGGCACAACCACCAGAAACAAGGAGCATACGCAGAACACGATGGGAAAAAACAGGCTCAGCTGAAATGAAGGGAGGTGAGATATTAGATAAAGTAGGATAGGGGAACAGGAGAATGGGGTACGGGGAAGAAGTCACCTTGGGGAGATGGCCCACCCCTCCTAGCCTAGAGCCACTGACCTTGAGAGGCCGGGGCCGCTCGGGCTCCTTCCAGCGAAGGTAGAGCTGTCCAGCGACAGACAGGCCCACAAAGAACCAGTAGCTGAAGCTGAAGTAGTTGATGAGCAGGAAGACATCCTCCACAGTGAGGTAGATGAGTGTCATGGTGCACTGGACAGGGAGAGGTTGGGGAGAAATGGGCACTGTCACCACCAAGCTACCCAGGAGACTCCACCATCAAGCAGTCAGCACCAGATCTGCTGACTGCTGACTTAGCTTCACCCGATTACCTCCAGGTCTTTTCAGTGATCCCTTGGCATCAGATAGGTCCATTCTTCGCAATGGCCTTCTCTCCTTTTGGGGGCCCTTCCTGCACTCAATGCCTCCCTTCTTTCTGCAAGCACTTCAGTAACAAGCCAGACTCGGTTCCCCTTCTGATGGCAGACAGTGAGGCCCTCCTCACCGCAATGCACCAACCTCAACATGAAACACACTGTGCCCTCTGGAGACTGTTATACGTGGGTCCCAACTACCTGGCATACAAGTTCTGGAGGAAATGTCTCCAGAACTATCTCACTGTCCTGGAGGCTTAGAAATGCAGATTAGCAAAATGGAACCATCCGCCTGGGAAGAAGTATGACAGGATTTGTCCTCTGGAACAAAAGAGTCCTAGAAGACAGGAGTCAGGGACTAGAGTCCTGGGACAAACAGCCAAAGCAGTCTTGAGGGAAAAAAACGGAGCTGGAGGAATCAGACTCCCTGACTTCAGACTATACTACAAAGCTATAGTAATCAAGACAATATGGTACTGGCACAAAACCAGAAATATAGATCAATGGAACAGGAAAGAAAGTCCAGAGATAAACCCACGCACCTATGGTCAACTAATCTATGACAAAGGAGGCAAGGATATACGATGGAGAAAAGACAGTCTCTTCAATAAGTGGTACTGGGAGGGCTTCCCTGGTGGCGCAGTGGTTGAGAGTCCGCCTGCCAATGCAGGGGACATGGGGTCGTGCCCCGGTTCGGGAAGATCCCACAGGCCGGGGGGCAGCTGGGCCCGTGAGCCATGGCTGCTGAGCCTGCGCATCCAGAGCCTGTGCTCCGCAACGGGAAA
>NW_006775530.1:1866393-1873767 GCF_000442215.2 Lipotes vexillifer
ACAATGGAGAAAAGACAGTCTCTTCAATAAGTGGTGCTGGGAAAACTGGACAGCTACATGTAAAAGAATGAAATTAGAACACTCCCTAACACCATACACAAAAATAAACTCAAAATGGATTAAAGACCTAAATGTAAGACCAGACACTATAAAACTCTTAGAGGAAAACATAGGAAAAACACTCTTTGATATAAATCACAGCAAGATCTTTTTTGATCCACCTCCTAGAGTAATGGAAATAAAAACAAAAATAAGCAAATGGGACCTAATGAAACTTCAAAGCTTTTGCAAAGCAAAGGAAACTACAAACAAGACAAAAAGACAACCCTCAGAATGGGAGAAAATATTTGCAAATGAATCAACGGACAAAGAATCTCCAAAATATATAAATAGCTCATGCAGCTCAATATTAAAAAAACAAACAACCCAATCCAAAAATGGGCAGAAGACCTAAATAGACATTTCTCCAAAGAAGACATACAGATGGCCAAGAAGCACATGAAAAGCTGCTCAACATCACTAATTATTAGAGAAATGCAAATCAAAACGACAATGAGGTACCACCTCACACCAGTTAGAATGGGCATCATCAGAAAATCTACAAACAACAAATGCTGGAGAGGGTGTGGAGAAAAGGGAACCCTATCACACAGTTGGTAGGAATGTCAATTGATACAGCCACTATGGAGAAGAGTATGGAGGTTCCTTAAAAAACTACAAATAGAACTACCATATGACCCAGCAATCCCACTACTGGGCATATACCCAGAGAAAACCATAATTCAAAAAGACACATGCACCCCAATGTTGTACTGCAGCACTATTTATGGAAGCAACCTAAATGTCCATCGACGGACGAATGGATAAAGAAGATGTGGTACATATATACAGTGTAATATTACTCAGCCATAAAAAGGAATGAAATTGGGTCATTTGTAGAGACATGGATGGATCTAGAGACTGTCATACAGAGTGAAGTAAGTCAGAATGAGAAAAACAAATATCATATATTAACACACATATGTGGAACCTAGAAAAATGGTACAGATGAACTGGTTTGCAGGGCAGAAACAGAGACACAGATGTAGAGAACAAACGTATGGACACCAAGCGGGGGAAAGTGGCAGGGGGTCGGCGGGGGGGATGAATTGGGAGATTGGGATTGACATGTATACACTGATGTGGATAAAACCGATGACTAATAAGAATCTGCTGTATAAAAAAAAATAAAATTAAATTTAAAAATAAATAAATAAAATAGATTTGCTTTAACTTCAAGAATATGGAGTTCCCCCTACCTGTCTTTTCACCCAAATTATCAACAAAGGATTTAAAACAAGAAGAGCCCATTCTAGAGAGAGAAAAGAGACCCTATATTAAGAGGAGAAAAGTGGGGTGGAAGGTGATTAATTTACAAGACACGATGTCAGATTGCCCTAAATTTATAAATTCAGTGCTATCCCAATCAATATATTGAGAGGATATTTTGTTATTTTGATAAAATGATACAAAACTTCATCAAGACAAATAAACAGGTGAGAACTGCGATGAAAATTCCAGGGGGGAGAGGGGAACTGAAGAAGTACCCTCAGCCCCTCTTTAGTTCTCAAATATTCAGTATAAAGCTAAATAAGGAAGCTTGGTGCTGATGCAAGGATGAGGAAAGATGAGTTGAGATGATTGTACATTTAAGGGGCAAATCACGGTACTTGGCACATAAGAAGCACTCTAAAAATTAGCTATTTTTATATGATAAAAATTTGGAAAATGTCGAAAAGTGAATTATTCAATAAATGATATTTGTACAGTTGGCTAGCCATTTGAGAAAAAAATTAAGTGAATGCCTGCCTACCCCACTCCATTCACCAAAATATAAATTCCAGATGAATCCAAAACTTTAAGTAATGAAACCATAAAGGAAAGAACTAAATGACAAGAAAATGAACTATTTTTCAAATCTTGGAGTAAGGCCTTCCTCAGGGTCCCTGTTAGCCTTTACACCTAATAATACCTTAGTGCAAATTAGAAAATGACAGTCCTTCTTCAGGACTCCTTCCATCTGTCAGAATACTTAATAATTTACTGATTTTGTTGAAATAAAACACTTTAATGCTATCTACTATGTATAAATCTATGATGCCTATGATATGAACAGAGGCCCCTAGGGTAGCTAGTGTACAACTGGCCTGGCTTTTCTAAATATGATTTAAAAAAAAAAAAAAGAGGAGCTAGAAGGAGGAGGAAAAAAGGAAGCCACTGACAAAAGATAGATAAATCTTACTAATTCACTTTTATATTCTTTTGTAGTATTTGCCTTCCCTAATATAACTATGTTTTACTTTTATATTTTTAAAAAATTGTAAGAAAAAGGAAGAAACACTGAGAGGCTCAGGAAGTATCCCAAGAAGCTAGCACACCTCGCCCCAAACAGTCTTCTCATAAAGTTGACAGGAGTACCACACAGATACGTCCAATCCCCACACTCCCCAGCACAGCTTACATTGAACAATAAAGCAGGGATGGGTGTAAAACGCTCAACGTGGATCATGGAGAGAAGGTCCGGGAGGTGGCCCTCACGGGAGCCCACAAAAAACAACCTGGAAGGACAAAAAAATGTGTCAGGAGGATCTCTATACTCAGCCATGCAGCCACACTCCTCACTCAGACAAACCAGGCTCAGCTTCAGAAGAAAGCAGGGGGCAGTCTCTCAGGAACCTCCCATGTTCTCTATGCATGACCAACCCAACCTACCCCCCTTTTACCCACAGATGTCTTCACCATTACCCATGAATGCCCTACCCCACTGTTACCCAGTGACACCCCCAGCCCCTCAGCTATGCAACCCACCATCACCCAATGGATACTTCACCCTGCCATCACCCACTGGCATCACCCATTGGCACCCCACCCATTGGCACCCCACCTGGGTACCCCACTCTGCCACCCCACACATTTCCTACATAACATAATGGCTTTTTAAAGAAGGGCAACCAGACTTCTGATGGTCTTCCCTCCATATACATTCCCTGAGCTCCCGGTATATGAAAAGTCAGGGAGAGCCTGGGGCTCAAAGAGACAACCCAAGCTTTCTCTCTGCACCTAATGAGCCCTACTGACTGGGAAACAGAGCAGCAGAGAAATGAAACGCCATCCAGGTAGTCAGCAGCATCATGGAGCACACAGCACCAGGCTTGGGGGTGGGCTGGGGAACAAAAAGCTTCACAAGAGATGATCACATCTGGACTGGGAAGAACAGTTGGGGTTTTCCAGAAGGTGAGCGTTGGGTGGAGACACAGCATGGGCAAAGGCAAAAGAGGCTTAGAGGCATAAAAGAGTATAGCCTCTTTGAAGGTGGGTGCTAGAATGCCTGTAGTCCCAGGATAAGGTGTGTGAGGAGAGCGCTGGGAAAAACCTGCTTATGAGGCCATGCTGTGGAGTCTGAACAAACACCAAGAACCAGCTGTGGCTCTGAAGCCTGACCGGATTTGACACAGAGACTCTGGTAATATCACTGAGGCCAACTAAAGCAGGGAGAGGCTATGGTATGGGGGGATGCCCAGACATCTGTGACAAGGTCCCATAATAGAAGAGGTCTGAATGAGGGTGGACACCCTGGCAGAGGACAAATCTGCTGGTCTTCTGTGTGTGCCCATACGTTTGAGCTGGGAGATGAGGGTGGACTCCAAGGGAAAAAATCAAGAGGCCAAGAGGCTGGGAATTCTCTGGCAGTCCAGTGGTCAGGACTCTGTGCTTTCACTGCTGAGGGCCCAGGTCCGATCCCTGGTTGGGGAACTAAGATCCCACGAGCATCCCATGAGCTGTGTGGTGCATCACCCACCACAAAAACAAAAAGAGGCCAAGAGGCCAAGTAAGGAGGAATGACGGACCACAACCTCACAGCTGGAGACAAAGCACACATGGGGCGCGTGTGAAGTTTGAGATACTTATGGGCCATCCAGGTGGAACCACAGGAGTTGATGGTATCATCTGGAAGGATGTCACAGGGCACGATGTTGAAGTTGGCTTACAAGGCTGATATCCGTAATAAAGTAGAGGAGAAATATGCAGAGGGAATGCTGGAGAGGATGTGAAGGTGAGGCAAAGGTGTCTAGTACAAAGCCAAAGACAGCTGCATGGGTAATAAAGAGAAAGTGAAGAAGGTAACACAGGCAGAAATGGTTGTGCATTACCTCGACATTACTGCAGTTCACTTCATGTGCCGGTCCAGATTCTTACTCTGAGTCCCCTACCCTCACCCTCACCCTCATCCTGTCAATGCCACAAGACAGCTGAGTGAGGTTAGAATATACCTACTACCTAAATATTTTGGGACAATTGGCAGAGTCAGTTGGGATGTCCTGGGCCTCAATAAGGGTGAGGCTATGGGAAACATCATCTTTGAGTGGGCAACTTATGAACAGCCACATGGGGTGCAACTTTGGCCACACCAGGCTGAGGTGAGGGAAGATGACACCATATTCTTTTTTTTTTTTTGGCTGTGCCACACAGCTTGCGGGATCTCAGTTCCCCAATCAGGGATTTAACCTGGGCCACGGCAATGAAAGCCCAGAATACTAACCACTAGGCCACCAGGGAACCCCTGACACCATATTCTTTTACAAGGCCTTGATCTCTTTATTACTCTGGTTGCCCTACAGAGGCCCCAAGTACCTGGACTGGGGTGTCAAAATTAGTAAGAAGAATGAATAGGACAAAACTATCTCTTTCATTAATTCATTCTCCTATCTGTTCATGTGGCAAATATTTATGGAATGCCTATTACATTCCTGGCCCTGGAGACAGCAATATTTATAGGGTGAGTGGAAGAGAAATCAAGAAAGAAGACTTCCTCTTAGATATCAGAGGGTCACAGAAGCCATGGGAATAGTTTCAGAGGAAGAAGGGTGGTAAATATCACTTGCTTCAGGGGTCCAGTAGGATAAGAACTGAAAGCAGGCTAAGAAGGAAGTCACTGGCACCCTTGACAAGAACATTTTTAAGGTAGTAGAAGCCTACCTATGGGTAGAAAGATGAATGACAGTCAAAATGCAAACCATTTCCTTTAGAAGTATGTCCAATAAGGAAGAGGGGAGATGAGAAACTGTTTTGTGATTTCTCTAAGAGAAGATGAGAGAAGCTTGTGCACAGCTGCCTCCAAATGAACATCCACCAAGGAGAAGGGCCAAGTGATGAAGTGAAGTGCTGAAGAAGAGGGGACGTGCCAGAACCCTGAGACCAGGTAGCAGAATAGCCTGAAAAGGCAGAACTGGTCCTCTCTATGAAACAACTGGAAGGACAGTGCTCTTACAGGTTAAGTCTGTGCAGAGAAAAGAGCTGGAGCCTACCTGTCGGCCGCAGTGTTTTCTGTGATGTGAGGGGCAGAGTCATCCTGTACCAGTACCCAGTATACAGCAAGTGCTCAATAATCATTTATTACAAGAATGAATCCTAGGCCTGCAGCATAATCTGCACGAGCCTACAGTCTGGTCCCCAACAGGATCCCTCCTACAAGCTACTGCCTTCTTCCCTTCTACCTCTTACCAATCTGTCCTCATCTCACGTGGAAACGTAAGCGACCAGCACACAAGTGTTGTACAAAGGGAAGGACACGCATGCACACATGCATACACAACACAGAGTACTAACCACTATACGATCATGGCCACACATGCATACACACACATACACATCCTGCATGTCCAAGAGAGGGATAAGGGAAAGAAGGGCTCCGATGGATTCACCTAGAGCCTCAGAGAATTAAATACTGGTCTGTTATAGGTGCAGCAGAAACACAGTACCTTGATGAAGCAAAGATAGATGCGTTGAGGCCCCCAAAGCAGGACAGAGCAACAGCAATGGGAATGGTCCAGCTAAACATGCCAAATGTCTGGTCAGCAAATGTCTGGGGACAGAGCACAGAAGGGGCACTCAGCACACAAAAGGGTTTCCACTGCCTCCTGCATCTCTCAGGACAAATGCCATCACTGCTGAGCAGCCCGCCCTCTGGCTCAGACCCACCACCTGGCCCTGCAGAGCTGGAGTGGCAGCAGAAACAAAGATCCAGCCATTCAGTACTATGAGATGACGAGCAAATGGGGATCCCAACAGACTCACCACAGCCACGGCATCACTGCCAAGGACATCTGAAATGCTCAGCACTGTGTAATAGGCCACATTGGTCAGGATGTAGATGAGTGTCACAATCGGCATAGAAATCCCAATGGCCAGGGGCAAATTTCTGTCAGGACAACAGAAATAGGACTACCTGGAACCAACCTCTCCTTGGGGGTCAAAGTTACCCAGGAATTCCCTGGCCTCTGGATCTTTGAGGCTGACTCCTCTTCCCCATGTAGCCTAAGGGAAGTATGCGCCCCACACCCCGGGCTCTTTCTCCTGAGAGAGAAAGAAAGAGAGAGAGAGAGAGAGAGAGAGAGACCCTTCCCTGTGAAGATGGCTCATGATCAATATTTGATCCTCACCCCAGTGGGACCACTGGGTCCCACTGAAGGAGGAGCACTGTCCTCTAGGGACTGGAGGGCAGGCTGGGAACCCGGCTGCCCAGAATAAGCTTCTGGCTCCCCAGGCTTCAGTGTCAGCACCAGAGTGCAAGGTCTTAACATCTCAGCCCCAGCTGGATTAGCTGCTGCCCACCGAAGGACCTCTCCTCCAGGAAGGACCCTGGGGATCCTCCAGTGTGAATATGAGGCCAAGGAGCCAGGGGTTTCCCACCTTCACTCACTCCCCTCCTCGCCCCTAATCCCTCACAGCTGGAGAAGGGGGAACAGGAAGAAGGGATGAGAGACAGAGGGAGGAGGGGAGGGAAGAGGGCAAGCGTGCCCACTATCAGCAGGAGTTCCAGCCAAGTTGGGGAGAGTGAGATCCCACCTTTACCTTTCTGGGTTTTTGATTTCTTCTGTTACAAAATTAAGGGTGTCCCAACCTGAGTAAGAGAAGAGGGCAGAGTAGAGGGCGAGAGAGAGGTCTCCCAAGTCCCAGGAGGAACCCTTAAAGGCATCCTGAAAGTGCTCAGAGTGTCCTGTGGGGGCAAAGGCGGGGGGGGGAGGGGGGGGGGGGGGGGGGGCGTACAGAGAGGAGAAAGAGGAAGAAGGAGAAAGACAGGAGAGATGGCGGGAGGCGTAAGGAGAAGAGGAAGGAGGGGGCGGGGCGGCAAGAAAGAGGAAGGGGAGAGGCAAGAAAAGGAGAGAGGAGGAGGGTCAAGAAAAGAAGGGGAAAGCAAGAGGGCAGGGAGAAGAAAACAAAAACAATTTAATACCAAAAGAACCACCACCACCAGCTCCCCACACCCCACCCACTCCCTCTGAACAGTTCCTTTTCCTTTAGAAGAACTAGACAATCTCAGAAAAACAAAGGCAT
>NW_006775530.1:1873777-1894363 GCF_000442215.2 Lipotes vexillifer
ATTCCTGGCTGCCTTCTGACCTGATAACACCTTTTCCAAAGCCCTAGTGAATTTCCATTTCCTGCGGGAGACCACAGGGTAGGCCACAGTTCTTATTTTTAGAAAGAACCCTGTTTCACATAAAGGAGTCATTTTTCATTAACAATTAGATCTTCCTGTGGAACTACCTCTCATGGCCCAGACAGTTCCACAACTTGGTCAAATGGGTTTCTCAGTCTCATGGAGAGAACTCTGTTGCTCTACTCGCAGTGGCTATGGTTGTGTGCGGCAGGAAATCACGGGCTTCGAAGGAACTGGGATCTTGTTTCTCACTGGGCCTGGGGTAGGCCTGGGCCACCTCCACCTTTGGAGAGGCAGCCTAGACATCTGTCATCCTCCTTGGAGGCCTCCAGAGACTGCAGACTTGCAAGCCAAGGGAACAGCACCCAGCTGTCCAGGAGACAGACCTTCTAGACACATTGGAGGTTTTTAATAAGACCCAGACTTCTAAGGAAGCCTGCTGTCACCCACTGCAGAAAGCCTAGGCCCATCCCCCAATGTGGCAAAAAGGGCTGGGTGTGCAACAAAGGTGGGGGGAAAGTAGAGACTCCCAAACCCCAGGGGTGCCACTCATCATACACAGTAGTTGTTCCCTAGGGCACAGGTCCTGGAGGGAGAATTACTCAACAACCCAATTTGACCCCAAGATGTTTCAGAGACTCTAGGAACATCCAGATGGCTGGCTGTTGTACCAACTTGGCACAAAGGTACTGGACCAGCTGCCTAAAATTCACCCAGGGCACTTCTTAAAAACACACTTTTCTTTTTTTGTTTTGTTTTGTTTTTTGGCCGCGCCACGCGGCTTGTGGGATATTAGTTCCCTGACCAGGGATTGAACCTGGGCCCTCGGCAGTGAAAGCCAGAATCCTAACCACTAGGCCACCGGGGAATTCCCCAAAACACATTTTTTTGAACTCCAAGCCAACCAGAGTTTGATCCAATAGGTCTGAGGTTGGAGTCTCAGCTCCTCAGGGGATTGTAAACACAGCCAAGTTTAGAGACAGATGACCCAGAGAACTGTGTTGTCTAATGGTTGAGACATCCTTGGCCAAGGGCACCTCAGGACTTCTCTAAGGGGTCAGGGAATATTGGGAGGCCTGTTACCCTCCCTGTCAGCCTACTCTGATCTGGGAATGAAAAGCTCTCTAAAGCCAACACGCAGTAAAGTCAGTGCCAACTTCACAATATTTTAATATTTTGCTGAGAGCTGACTTTGGGAGGAAATGCTAAATAAGAGCAAGTCCAGATGAAAAGTAAAGGCTACAAAATAACCACTCATTTCCAGACCCCATCTCCCTGCCACCCACACACTTCTCACCCCTCTCAAGGAGGGCCAAGCCCTCCTCCCCACTGACTGGCGGTCACAGACCAAAAGCAAGAGCCAGAGCAGGGCTCACTCTATCTCCACTGATTACTTTTATGACCCAGTTACAACCCAAGTTTCAAAAGCTCCTAGGCCTTCGGCTGGCTTCTTGCAATGCTCCCCACCACCACAGAGGGAAAGCAGCCCTGAGGGAGGGGCTAACTCATGTCCACCAGACCAAACCAGCCTGGCCCAAGAAGCCCAAGAACAGATTTCCTGTTCTCACTGACACAGTCTAGCACGTGTACAGAAAGAGCTGAGCAGTAAAGCTAACAGAGTCCCCACATCCTCCTCAGGGAACCCAGGGGAACTCCCGGAGTCACCCACCCTCCTTCTGACCTGGGGCCCTTCTTACCCTGGCACAGTTTAACAAGGCCCATGACAATGATGGCAATGAGTGCCAGGACCTTGGCGTAAGTGAATGTGTCCTGCACACGTGTGCCCCACTTGACGTAGGCACAGTTCACAAACGTCAGCAGACCTAGGAAGAAAACCATAAAGTCAGTGGCAGGCTTGAGCTGAGGGCACAGACGCCCAACCTCTCTTTAAAAAGCGCATCATTTCTATCCTGTCTGCCTAAGGCAAAGGGGCCAATGGACCGGTCAGAACCAGGAGACTAGGCAAATGGGGGACATCCCCCATCTGCCCCAGCTGAGAGGAAAACATCCCATCACTGTTGACAAGTAATGATACAAAGGCATGCACTACCACATATTCATGCATTCTGACAGCCCGCACCATTTTTAGAAATTCCCCGCAGGCCCAGGAATGGTGAACTTCACCCATTCTTCCCCACTCAGATTCCCAAAGTTTCAAACCACCTGGGGCACAAGACCTCTCCATGGCCACATTAGAGAATGGGGACAAGAGAGGCCCAACAACAAATAAGGTCAATTTAAATGCAGGTGGCAGGTCACCTAGCAGTTAGGGAGACAATGTTTTGCATGTAATTATTTTTTTAAAAGGCTGTCATGTGCCTGACAACTTCACATACATCCTCTCAATTAATTCTCACAACCACGAAACAGACATTCCTATTCTCATTTTACAGATGAGGAAACTGAGGTTGACAGAGGCTAACTACCATTCCCAAGCTTACATAGACCCCCCTGATCTCCCCCACCCCCATTCCTATCCAAACCTCCCAGTTCTCGGATAGGCCCACGGAAAAGTGGGCTCGCGTCAGCACTGCTGGCTTTCCGTTCCAGCTCCTCACGTACCTCAGTGATACCTGGGTCCTGTGTTAGAGGTCCCACCACCTTACCCCTGCTAAATAGGGACTGCTCTGATCCATGGAGAGGACACGAGAACAGTATCCAAGGGGCTCCACAGTGACACCTCTAAGTACTGCCCCTAGCCTCCAAAAAGAGAACTTTTACGAGAACCTCAAATGTTATTACAAAATTTGGGGGCTCATCCTCCAGTCCACGTCTACCTACTTCTACCCATGTTGCACTCTCTCCTTCAGCCAGACTCTCTCCTTACTGATGCCGGATATACACATAAGAGAAATGTCCTCCCCTCCTCTTCCTGCCATAGGCAATAGCAACTCCCACTTTCAAGGTCTAGCTCAGTCCCCACTTCCTCTGTAAAACCTTGCTAAAATATATCAGCCAGCTCCTCCCTGAGCTCTCTCTCCCTGAGCCCTACAACATTCTCACTTCACACACAGCTTAGTACCTTGTGCTGTGGTCATATGGACATATGTCTCAAGAAGGTTCCTCTCTCTCCCTCAGGCATCTGGGTGGTACTTCCCCAAGGAGATCACAAATTCTTAGGGGGAAACAAAAGCATACTGTTTTCTTAAGCTTACTGCCAAGCAAAGATGGGAACTGATCAACCCTGGTTGGAATCAAGATGGTGATGACTTTCGCTTAACTGCCAATCCCCTGGAGCAAGGCAGTTTTCAGAAAGTTGGACATTCCTCCACTCAAATTGAGAGGAGAGCCTAGGGCCAGCCTGTGGATATAAACATGAGTGGCTGAACAGCCTCCATGGCACTTTAAGAGCTTTCATTCAGTACTTTGGCAAATGACACGGGTGCTTATTGGTTAGTCATATAGGGTGCGTGGGGGCAGGGGGGTGGGGGAGAAACGAGGAGGTGGGGAGTAAATAATGGCCAAGGGGGAAGGGATAAGACCAAAGGAATGCACACTGCTGGCAGGTCTTCCCGGGGACCTGCCCTGCTAATCAGAGTTCACTGTGTGAAGCTAAGCCTAGATCAGCTAACATGAGGATTACCTAATAAATAGCCACCAGTAATCCACAGGCCTCTGTGCAATACAGTGAGCATATTTTGAAGTAACTGCCAGGCCCCTTCTTGGGAATTGCTCCCCCTTCCCTATCACGGCTGATAGAGTCCAACAACCGACCCAAGCTGAGCCTATTTGATGATCTCTCCCAAGAATATGGAGTCAGGATACCAAGAGACTGAACCTATCTAACAGCAGCGAAGTCAGGAGCCACAGCAAGTCAAAATCACCTACGAGCCCCTGTAATAGAGGAAGAAAAGCCACAAGAAAGCAGAAGAAGGGAGCAGGACTACAAAAACGAGCAGAAGTGAGAGCAGCTTGTAAGAAGCTGTGCAGCTTGTGAGAAAAAGATTGATGAAGGAGAAAAACAAATACGGTATGCTAACACATATATATGGAACCTAAAAAAAGAAAGGTTCTGAAGAACCTAGGGGCAGGACAGGAATAAAGACAAAGACGTAGAGAATGGACTTGAGGACACGGGGAGGGGGAAGGGTAAGCTGGGACGAAGTGAGAGTGGCATGGGCATATAATATACACTACCAAATGTAAAATAGCTAGCTAGTGGGAAGCAGCCGCATAGCACAGGGAGATCAGCTCGGTGCTTTGTGACCACCTAGAGGGGTGGGATAGGGAGGGTGGGAGGGAGATGCAAGAGGGAGGGGATATGGGGATATATGTATATATATAGCTGATTCACTTTGTTATACAACAGAAACTAACACACCATTGTACAGCAATTATACTCCAATAAAGATGTTAAAAAAAAATGGTTGACGAGGAAAGACAGAAATATACAGAAGACAGAGGCAGAGGCAAGACAGACAAGAGACAAAGACAAAGACAAGGAGGCAGAGACAAAGAGATGGCGACAAGAGCAATAGAAATAGAAAGATGGACATACACACGGAGAAAGAGGCTGTCTCACAATGTCCTAGCTGTGCTTGCTGTGCTTCTGGTTTGTAGCACTGAAATGTGGCTGCAAAATGGGGAGAGAAGCTGACACACTCCTCAGCCCACTGACAGGCACTCCCTCCTCTGGGTTCTGCTCCTTTTCCTTCCCTCCATCCGGCTACAAACTGCCCCCTTGGCTTGGGCCTCTCTGCACACAGTGGGAATTCAATGAGTGAAGGCAGCACCTCAATGGAAGCCTCTGCAGAGCCCCTTCGCAAAGACTGGATGGAAGGATACACAAAAGCCTGGTCACAGCAGCTGCCTCAGGGAGGAAGACTAAAGCTCTGAGAGGGAGGAGACTTTTCCACTGTATACCATTTTATATAGTTTGACTTACTTACCATGCACATACACTTCTTTCTCAATAAAAGTACTTAATTTAAAACACTCTGTAGGACTTCCCTGGCGGTGCAGTGGTTAAGAATCCGCCTGCCAATGCAGGGGATACGGGTTCGAGCCCTGGTCCAGGAAGATCCCACATGCCGCCGAGCAACTAAGCCCGTGGACCACAACTACTGAGCCTGCGCTCTAGAGCCCACGAGCCACAACTACTGAAGTCCACACGCCTAAGGCCTATGCTCTGCAGCAAGAGAAGCCACCGCAATGAGAAGCCCGCGCACCACAACGAAGAGTAGCCCCCGCTGGCCACAACTGGAGAAAAGCCCACGCGCAGCAACAAAGACCCAATGCAGCCAAAAGTAAATAAATAAATAAAATTTATAAAACAACAACAACAACACTATGTAGCCAGGGAGCAGGACCAGGAGTAGAGTAAGGTGAGTAAGGAGCCCAGGGCACAAAATTTAAGTAGGCACTCACTGTCAGGGGACAACCTGGCAAACCTGAGAGTTAGTGCATCCTTAAATGCTGGCCCCAGGAGCCCTGCTTGCTTCACTGGACTCTCAGCCCTGCCAGAGAACAGAGAGCTCCGATAACAGTCTACCAAGCAGAAGCCAACTCCCTCGAATGTTTTCTTGATTCTAATTAAGAAACAAATTTCACCATCTGATCCCCCACCTCCCCACCCCACCCCCCACCCGCCTCCCAGAACTCCCATTCCCATCTAGCAGCAAAGACTAGACCTGAGCTCAAATACAAGACAGCCAGGCTGAGCTTGGAGGCCAGGCGCTCAGACTCAACAACCACAATTAAAACATCCACGCCTTCCCTCTTCCTCCGATCTCATTTCCTTGCTGCAAGCCTGCACCAATGAGTGTGGGACCCATGTGAGGGTCTTCCAGGCTCTCTAGGGGCTTGTTGCTGAGAAATACTCAAATAGCAGATCCAGATCCAATCCCTAAGCAGAAACAAATCCCCAAAGTCTCTCTGTGGCAAAGATGGCTACATATCTTCTAATATCTGTTCTTCCATCTTTCCTTAGTAATAGAAATTTTAGCTGGAGTACGGCTGCCCAAAATAATGATGACATTTCCCAGCCTCTTTTGCAGGCAGGTATGGCCAAGTAACTAAGTTCTTAACCCAGGGATATAAGCAAAGTGTCGCATAAGTAAGACCTTATAGGAGTATCTTTGAAGGGTGAGAGGTGCCTTTCTTTGTCCTTCCTGTCAGCTACAAGGCAGACATGACTAGAGCTTGAGTAGCCATCCTGGACCATCAGCCAGAAGTCACATGCTGAGGATGGCAAAGCAGTAAAACAGAAGGAAGGGGCTTCCCTGGTGGCGCGGCGATTGAGCGTCCGCCTGACGATGCAGGGCACACGGGTTCGTGCCACGGTCCGGGAGGATCCCACATGCCTCGGAGCGGCTGGGCCCGTGAGCCATGGCCGCTGAGCCTGCGCGTCCGGAGCCTGTGCTCCGCAACGCGAGAGGCCACAACAGTGAGAGGCCCGCGTACCGCAAAAAAAAAAAACAAAACAGAAGGAAGGAACCTGAAGAATTATGAAGTCATCCTACTAGCCCCACGCTGCCTACTTCTAACATGTGAGAGAAATAAATTTCAACATGCTTGAGCCATGCTCCTTTTGGTTCTCAGT
The DNA here is from genome assembly GCF_000442215.2 of Lipotes vexillifer. NCBI lineage: Eukaryota > Metazoa > Chordata > Mammalia > Artiodactyla > Lipotidae > Lipotes > Lipotes vexillifer. The sequence goes on from NW_006775530.1 coordinate 1,880,379, forward strand.
TGTTTGAAACCCAGACTAATCCTGAGTAATACATGTGCCCACAGACAAAACTGCAACTCTCACACTCTCCTTCTGATGAGGAGATGGCCTGGCATCTGAAGCTGTAGTTCCAGTTATGCTGACTGTCGCAGCTCCCTTCTCCTACAAGCACTGGGAGGAAAACGAACCTTCCAATTCCTCCCATAAACAGGCCTTCAAGGACAGAGGAGTGCAATCCGTAACAACGACGACAAAGTGGGAAAAGAAAAAGAAGGGGAAAAAAACATCTACAAGTCTCTTAGGAGAGAAATGTTCTACAACAGTCTAGGAGAGGTAAACCCTTCCAAATGGAGATCCTGGAATCAGAAGCTACCTCTTGGCACGTGTATGAATACATAATGTACATGTCTTTTTTAAAAGCCTCCTTGTTTTTAATTATACAAGTATACATATTTAGTCTTATTATCAAAACATTCAACCTATATATAGGGTTAGAATCCAGGGTTTTTGAGCAACTGTGGTCAAGGCCGGTCCTCCTCAGGCCTGCCACTGTCAGAACATAAAAACTGTCTATCCAGGGGCTTCCCTGATGGCGCAGTGGCTGAGAGGCCACCTGCCGATGCAGGGGACACGGGTTTGTGCCCGGGTGGGGGAAGATCCCACATGCCGTGGAGCGGCTGGGCCCGTGAGCCATGGCCGCTAAGCCTGCGCGTCCGGAGCCAGTGCTCTGCAATGGGAGAGGCCACAACAGTGAGAGGCCCGCGTACCGCAAAAAAAAAAAAAACAAAACTGTCTATCCATAGCAACAACTGACCAAAATAGAGGAGAGTATCCTTCCTACTCAGAACCCTGCCCAGGCATGAGTCCAAGACAGCAAGAGGCAATAGGAAGCCATTCAGGCATCACACAGTGTTTCCTCACCGCAGTCTCACCCTTGACAGTCTCCCCTTTCCTTCTTCCGTCCCCTCCTCTTCCCTTCCCTGTCAGCCTTACCAAACAAACCCTCAGGGACAATGGAGTCTCAGCTGTGAGCAGACCTCTGCTGATGCCACTGTGTCAGTGCTGAACTGACTTCCATGTCAGTTCATGGCAAATACTCTCCAATGATGTATTTGAGGTTACATAACAGACAGGATCCCACAACGATAAATGCACCAAGACCTAAGCCAGAAACACACTTCTGCAGACAAATCAAGTACTCCAACAATGCTGGGCACCTGGGCTACTGAGAATACTGCTGGTCACCTGGTCAGAGAAAGGACCTATGGACCTCAAGATGTGCCATTTTCCCCTTCAGTCCCATAAGTGAATAAGAGCCCCTAAGCATACGGAGTTCAGCGGGCAGCCTGAGGCCCCGCCCACCACAGAAGAGTCCAAGATACCAGAATACATAACAGCAGAATGACAGTTTCTCAATCTCAGCACAACTGACATTTTGGGCCAGATAAGTCTGTCATTCGGGGCTGTCTTGTGCATTATAGGATGTTCAGCAGCACTCCTGACCTGTACCCACTGGATGCCAGCAACACCCCTTCCCAGCAGATGCAACAACCAAAAAAGTCTCCGAACCTTGGCAAATGTCTCCTGGGGGGGGAAACTCATCTCCAGTTGAGAACCACTGTTCTGACATAATGAGTACCTAAGACAATCTGAAATCAAAAAAAAAAAAAGCTACTTGGATGTATCTCCCTGCCATGTATAACCTGGGACTGGAGTGGAGGGCTGCTGGAAGCCAGGATCTGAAATAGCAATACCTTCAGGGCCCGAGAAGGTAATATAAATGAGCAAAGGCAAGAATGTCTGGACATAAAACAACAGGGACTGGGGGACTGCAGTCAATGGGAGAATATATGCCCCATTTAAAGGAGTAACCACTACTCAAATGCAGCTGATTGTGTGAGGCTGGAATATGGGTCCAAGTTTGCCAGAACTTTTGATTTTTTTCAACAGAAAGGGCAAGTCCTGATTTTTAAATGTTGGCAAGTAATTCAAAATTATTTAGAACACTGTGCAGGCCCAATATATCTGTGGGCCAAGGGTGGCCCGTGGGCCAACAGCTTGCAGCTCTGCCCTAGAGCTAGTTATATGGAGACTACCTAGGCCCTTTCTTCTAGGATGGAACTTTGTCTAGCTTAGCATGGATATAACTTCTTTAAGCAGTCTCCCAACTAACCTGGACCCCTCTCGTGTCTCAGTTTCAAGACTAGCGTAATTCTCCTACCCAAGCCTCACCCAGCATTCAGTGCAGATCTTTGTTTTTTCCCCTAATTATGACATAGTTGGTTTCTTCCAATTTAGGCCTCTTGAGACCAGGCTGCTCTCAGTGCCACCTCTGTCCAAGGAGGCTCCCTCCAGCACACCCCAGCTTAGCTGGATGATACATCAGCCTGATTCTACACCCTAATTTCCAAGAAGAGGAGTAAACCAAGCCTTAAAACCTAGTCTGTTAGGATGGGACAAGGTTTTAATGACTTGGCATCACCTCTGACAAGTTTCCCGCCCTCAGGCCCGCTTTATGGAAATGCCTTGGTTTCTGGAATAGGGGTTTTTGGCAATGCAAATACTGAGTAATCTGTGTAAAAGTACATTTGAATGAAAGAAGTTAAATGATACCATAACTTTGCATTTCTAAGAGGTGAGGTCTCTCCTCCAATCAAAAGATCAGTTCCTAGTGTGGGGATGGGCTTCCCAAGAAAAAACAATGGGAAAAATCATAAAAGAAAAAAGATTTAACAAAAATCTTCTTTATGTGAAAAATTATGTACAGAGGCGCCCTTTGATTTGGTTACTCTTGGAATTCATCCTAAGGCCATCAAGGGACCAATGCACAGGCACTCACAGGTGCTCAGAAAAGAGTACAAATTCACGAAATCTTCTAGAAAGCAACTGGGCAAAACACAAAGAAACTTAAAATAGTTTAATTCTTTAGACACAGGGATTTCTCTTTTATAATTTTATCCTAATAAAATATGAAGAAACTCTGAAAATGATTTCTACACAGCAGCATTATTTTTAATAATGATATTATAGAGCATTTACTGTATGCCAGGCAGAGAGAAGTATTGTACTTTATTTGTATTGATTCACTTATTCCTCACAACAATCTTTTCAGATAGGCACTATCAATGAAATGAAAAAAAACTGTTGCCTGCCATATCAGTAAACAAAGAATGTTGCAGCCATCAAGCCATCACAAAACAGCTGCTCCACGGAGAGCCCTAAGGGAACTCAGGATAGAAACAGATGCCTGACATCTAGCAGTCAGCCACCCACTAACTGCAGCCACCCCCCCGACAGTGCACCTTGAAGAGACTTAGGTTGAGAAACCACAGGATACTGGCCCCAGATAGCTGAGCTACATATCAAAGGAATGATTTCAATGAGCCCTGACTTTTGCATTTTTCCATACATAGAAAAGCGCTAAATTCCTTAATGAGATATCTGGTTTTCTTTAATTAAGAGTAATCTTTTGGGACTTCCCTGGCGGCCCAGTGGGTAAGACTCCAAGCTTCCACTGCAGGGGGCATGGGTTCGATCCCATTTTTTCGGCAGCGGAAAAAAAAAACAAACAAAAAACAGTAATCTTTTGATGTTCCAACTACCTGGTCTTTGTTGCAAAAACTCCTATATATTCCGGCCCCTCCCTTACCTTTTTGCAGCAGTGTCTCAGAGCTATCTGAGATGCTGTGCCCCAGGCTTAAGTCCTCAGTTTTGTCTGCTGAATAAAACATAATTCTCAACTTTTAGGTTGCGCATGTTCCTTTCAGTGCACAGTACAATCAATATTCCCATTTTACAAAAAGAAAATTAAGGCACCAGTTAACTATTTCCTCCAAGGTCAATAGCTACTCAATGGTAAAGCTGGAATCAAACCCAGTCTGGCATGGGAGCCTATGATCTTCCCCCTCCCCCCACCCACTGGCCATGCCTAGAGGCATAAGGGATCCTAGTTCCCCAACCAGGGATTGAACCCACACCCCCTGCAGTGGAAGCTCAGAGTCTTGACCACTGGACTGCGAGGGAAGTCCTTTTTTTTGGAATCCTAACCACTAGGCCACCAGGGAACTCCCAAGGGAGGCTATGATCTTAACCACTATATTACACTGCCTGGAAACTACTTGTGTGTCCCAAACCATGTTTTCTAAGAATATTTGGTGAAAGGGATTAAATATTAAAATTTTCAAAATGCAGTATACAAACCACAAAGAGTATTATCTCAAGGGTACTTTTTTAAAATGATGGATAAGCAGGAAAAAAAATAGCGGAAGGTATTTCACACAAATAGTAACAATAGTTCTCTGGGAGGTAAAATCATGGGTGATTTTAACTTTCTTTTTTCTTTTTTTGCATTTTTCTAATTCTCTGTAGGGTCTATGCATCACCTTTTAATAAAAAAGAATATATATATATATATATATATATATATATACTTTAAAAAATGTTTCTTTTGGGACTTCCTTGATGGAGCAGTGGTTAAGAATCCGCCTGCCAATGCAGGAGACACAGCTTCGAGCCCTGGTCCAGGAAGATCCCACATGCCGCAGAGCAACTAAGCCCATGCACCACAACTACTGAGCCTGCACTCTAGAGCCCGCGAGCCACAACTACTGAAGCCCGCGCACCTGGAGCCCGTGCTCCGCAACAAGAGAAGCCACCACAATGAAAAGCCTGCGTGCCACAATGAAGACCCAACGCAGCCAAAAACAAATAAATAAAATAAATAAATTTATTTTAAAAAATGTTTCTTTTGAAGAACATTTCACAAAAAGGGGGGAAATCCATGATATACGAAGTTTAAAAAGCAGAATATCAAGTTATATGCAAAGTATGATTCCAATTCTATAACAGAAAGAAATGAAGACGTAACTGAACTATTAAAAGTACCCATATGTCAGGCTTCCCTGGTGGCGCAAGGGTTAAGAACACGCCTGCCAATGCAGGGGACACAGGTTCGAGCCCTGGTCCGGGAAGATCCCACACCCCGCGAGCAACTAAGCCCGTGCTACTGAGCCTGTGCTCTACAGCCTGCGAGCCACAACTACCGAAGCCCGTGTGCCTACAACCAGGGCTCGCAACAAAGAGAAGCCACCGCAATAAGAAGACTGCGCACCACAAGAAGGAGTAGCCCCCCACCCCCCATCTCCGCAACTAGACAAAAGCCTAGAGAAAAGCCCACGCATAACAACGAAGACCTAACGCAGCCAAAAACAAATAAATAAATAAATTTATTATTATTTTTAAAGTACTCCTGGGCTTCCCTGGTGGCGCAGTGGTTAAGAATCCGCCTGCCAATGCAGGGGACAGGGGTTCGAGCCCTTGCCCCGGCAGATCCCACATGCCGCAGAGCAACTAAGCCCGTGCGTCACAACTACGGAAGCCCGCGCGCCGTGCTCCGCAATAAGAGAAGCACTGCAGGGGGGTTCGAGCCCTTGCCCCGGCAGATCCCACATGCCGCAGAGCAACTAAGCCCGTGCGTCACAACTACGGAAGCCCGCGCGCCGTGCTCCGCAATAAGAGAAGCCACTGCAATGAGAAGCCCACGCACCGCCAACGAAGACCCAACGCAGCCAAAAATAAAAATAAATAAAATAAATTTATTAAAAAAAAAAAGTACTCCTGTCTGGGGACTTCCCTGACAGTCCAGCGGTTAAGACTCTGCGCTCCCAATGCAGGAGGCGCGGGTTCAGTCGCTGCATGACGCGGCCAAAATAAATAAATAAATATTAAAAAAATAAAAGTACTCATGTCTTGGTGGTAGATTATAGGTGATTTGAGGCTAATTTAAATTTCTCCTGAACAAACATGTTTTATAATCAGAAAATTATTCCCTTTTTTAGAGAGCTCAGTCAGGCTAGAGTCCCCCTGGTGAAACCCTATCAGATATACAGCTGAGTTCCCACTTTCTCTCCTCCCAGGGGTATCTGTGGAAGAGCTCCCTTTTAACATCTGTCTTTAATAAATTCCTTAAAGTCAGGAGTCACAGCATACTGTACAATCCTTTATGGCTAAGTCCAAGGTACTGTCAGTCTATTTTTAACACTGCGGATAAACTACACATACTGCCAAAGCTTTTGCAAGCAAAGATATGGAAAGAACAGAGTATAATTAAGTGCCTCTGGCAGCACAGTGCTAAGGAACACAGGGAATTCTGGGCCACTTCTCAGTTAAAACACTAGCCTTACTAGACTAAGTTCACAATAATCTTCTCTCCCTTCCAGTGTTTTCACACAAAATTCCTCCTTACAACCTCATAAGAAAAAAAGGAAAATAAAGAGAGATCCACTGGGTTCTCAGGTTCTGCCCTCAGAAACCCAAATACAGGGTAGAAGCCACCTTCCTCACTGGCTGCAGGCACAGCTTGTTTACAAAGTCAGCATAAAGAAATCTGAAACACCAGTGGGAAACAGCCATTTTGGTGTGGTGCCTGCTGCTTAGATCGGCCTGTGAAGAATGGCAGTGGCAGGAAGGAGTGGTTCTACTGTGAGCCTGCAGGACATAAAGCCTTGGGACCCCCACAGTTTAGAGAAGCCCATTTCCTCACTGATGGCTTTAAACTGGTCTAAGATTAAAAGCTGGGAAGCAAAATAACTTTTTTTTTTTTTTTTTTGGAGCAGCAGAATAAACGCCTCAGCACTGAGGGTTTTTCCTGGGTTAAGTTACAACTAATGATGTTGACACCAATCAAAACGAGACAAATATAAGACATGCACCAACCTGTCACATAGACTGGGGAACAGAACTCAGGGACAACCAAGAAGGAAAGTGAGGAACCAAAAGCCACAAACAGATTCAGACTCCCCCCATCCCCATCCTTTACCCTTACTTATCTCAGGAACAAATGACTTTGGTGAAATTGCTTCAAAAAGGTAAGATGCCTCTCTTCCCCACAGAAAAAGAAAAGCAAATTATGCTGTTCAAATATAAATTACCATTAGCATTATAAAAATAACCCACAGCCCCACGCATACTCCCCCGCTAAGCCCTCAGACTTACACATGCAGGCTGCAGCGAGGAGACGGCAGGCCAGGTATGGGGGCTCGCAGGTGGGAAAGGAGGGCTGGATGATGTAGTTGGCAAAGGTGATAGCGATAATGGCCTGACTGGTGGGCTCAACAATTAGCAGGGAGGCCCAGAGGCGGATAAAGGCAATGAAGCTCCCAAAGGCCTCTAGAATATAAGCGTAGCTGGCCCCAGACTTGGTGATGGTGGTCCCCAGTTCTGCATAGCAAAGGGCACCCACAACGGAGAAAAGCCCACCAATGGCCCATATGATCAGCGACAACCCATAGGAGGCAGTGTAGACCAGCACGCCCTTGGGTGAGACAAAGATTCCTGAGCCGATCATGTTGCCCACCACCAGGCTGACCCCATTCAGCAGAGAGATCTCCTTCTTTAGCTGCATAGTTTCTGTGGACCGCTGAGGCAGCATGCTGACATCTTCTTCCTCCCTGGGCCGGCTGGCCTCAGGAATGAGATGGTATGTGGGTGTGGGGCTCTCCAGCTCCCTGGCTTCCATGGCAAATAGTTCCTTCACACCTGTGTTTACTATGGCCTGGCAAAGAATATAAGTATGTCAGTCTAAGGCTCTAGTTCAGACCTGCAAGGCAGGCAGATTTCCCTGCCTACCTCTTGTGTAGGGACAGCATGACTCATACACAGACCTAAATACAATGAGCCTGTCTGAGTTCCCACCACAGGATACAGAGAAATGGAGGCAGGCTGACCTCCACTGCTCCCAGGAAAGACACCAACAGGGCTCAGACACGACATGAGGGTGACTTCTAACAAGAGGCTTGATGCCCAGAGTAGGCTGGCATTAGGTTTATCCATAGCATGGATTCTCCCTGAGGTGTAGGTTTTGCTCTGTTCTTACCAACTTAAAACCTACAAATTTTCCAGAGTCCCAGTACTAGGTTCACAGCACTAGCCAGCCTGATAGGCCTCTCAGTTTCCATACTCACTCACCTCCACCCAAACATAAACAGGGACTTCTGCAGTGTCCAGCCACATGTGGAGAGGTCTGTAGCTACTCTCAGGCCAGCAAAGAACATGAACAGGTGGTGGGAAGGGCTAGGAAGATGCTAAGACAAGGGCATATTGCTATTGCAGAGACTAGACCAAGGAGAGAACATCCATGAAAATACACACCCTTGTGTTGCTTTGTCCATTAACACCCACCTCACTTCCCACGTTGCTGCTTGCTCATTCAACACCTTTCTTCTTCTAAAGTGCCTAAAAGAGAGGGATAACATAATAAGACCAGATGAAGAAAGAACATTCAGAGGGCACCCTAATGTGGGACTCATCTGCTATTGGCTTATTTGCTTTCCTCCTCAGCCTGCCTCTCACTACCACCTGAGGCTGCAAAGGGATTCCCCCAAAACAGGCTTGACACCAAAACAAAGCTGTAAGTCTCCTCTTATCCACAGATCTGGCATTGGAAGGCATCCTGTAAGGAGATGGTGTGCACACGTACACACACGTACACACGTGCGCACACATGCACACACATGCACACTACTTCTTTTGGATCGTCATTGGGCCAGTCCAGAAACCTCAAGGAAGTTGGATCCCACACCAACCTATCTATGAAGGACCCAGAATCTGTCGGAGGAAGACAAGCACCTTCCTGACCCTGCACTCAGCAGGACCTTCTCTCTTCCTCAATTTCTGTGCCCTAGGAATTGGGAATTCAGATCCCCAACTCCTACTTCATCTTCTGGAGAAAGGAATCTGGTAAGCCACTTGATTCCCTCCCAGGAGTCAGTCCTTTAAGGTCACAGAGATAACTTCCAGGAATAAGAATGGGATCAGTACATCATTTTCCCAGAACCTTCTCATCTAGTCAACAACAACGGATGTGCTGGAATCTTGCCTCATGGAGCTCAGAGCAAGTGAACCACAGCCACTCAAGACTGAGCAGTTCTCAGGGAAAACTCCAATCTCCACAGGCCCCACTCAAAACCCCTGCCTTACCTGTCCCAGTACCCCTCCAGAGTCTAGACCTGAGCCCAAGTGAAAAAGCTCCTCTGGGGCCATTAATAAGCCTTCCCCTCACTCCCAGAGGAGTTGAGCCAGCCTACTTCTGCTTATTATGAGGCCTGGCTTTAAGGCAGCACCATTTTTCCTTTCACTCCTGGCACCAAGCCATGAAGGTGACTCTATGCAGGCACGTGGGAAAATACCTGTTTTCATGTGTCTGTCAGGTGAGCTCAGATACGCATGAAAACAAAACTAGGAAACGCCTGAAGAACCTGTCTCACATAGAGTCAGGTGCAGGGACTTCCCTAGTGGCGCACTGGTTAAGAATCCACCTGCCAATGCACCTTCTACGAAGGGGTATGCTTGATTACATGTGACACTTCATCAAAATCACGTGTATGCTCGCCTCCCCCCCTCACCTGCTCGGAACAGTTCTCAGAGCTCTCTGAGAGACGGTCTCCCAGGTTATAATCCTCAGGTTGACACAGATAAAATTTTCCACTTCTTTCTCAGATGACTGTTGGTCACTGTTTGTTGACAGTACCCAAGGAGGCACGTTTGGTTGCTGCAGTGATGTGGGAGGGGCGCCGCTGGCATTTGGGGCAGAGGCTGAGGATGCCGATCCTGCAGTGCTCACGGCTGTCCCTCGGGACAGAAAACTTGTGCGTGTCCTCTCCTGATTCTCATATGTCCCTTCAGAGATTTAAGTCAGTGAAAAAACCAGAACTGGTTAAGAATCCACCTGCCAATGCAGGGGACACGGGTTCGAGCCCTGGTCTGGGAAGATCCCACATGCCGCGGAGCAACTAAGCCCGTGCACCACACCTACGGAGCCTGTGCTCTAGAGCCCACAAGTCACAACTACTGAGCCCATGTACCACAACTACTGAAGCCCGCGCGCCTAAAGCCCGTGCTCCGCAACAAGAGAAGCCACCGCAATGAGAAGCCCACGCAACGCAACAAAGAGTAGCCCCTTGCTCGCTGCAACTAGAGAAAGCCCGCGCTCAGCAACAAAGACCCAACGCAGCCAAAAATAAATTAAAAAAAAAAAGTCAGGTGTAGGCTCTTCATCAGTGAGTGCTTCCATGTGTATGCTCTATGCAAGTTAATAAACTTGATTGTTTTTCTCTTGTTAATGTCTTTTGCCAGTCTAATTTACAACGCCCCAGCCGAGGAACCTAAAATGGGTAGAGGGAAAGGGTTCCCCCGCCCCGCACCTTACATTCCTTTAAAAAACAAAAAAGTCAGTGCACAGAGACTTGGGTTGCCCTTTTCCACTCAACCCAACATGGAGGCAAGCAGAGAAACCTGGCCCCAGTGGTCACTCCAGCCTCCCCCTATTCATCAGACCCCAGCTGGTGGGGAGGGGGAGGAAGTTACCAGGTATTCTATTTGGACTTCTGATACCAGACTGTGCATTTTCTATCAAACAATTCTGCAACACCCAGCAGATCTGGTGTCTGCTTGAAATCATTAGAGAGCTGAGGTTACAGGCCAACCAACCAGACTGAGATTTAAGGAAAAACAGATACCTCCCAGAGAGATGTAAGTTCTGGCTTACCTGTGGCGGAGGGACAACAATGGAACCACCATACAGGCAGGAAAGAAGAATTCAATTCGGGAACAATTTTTAATGAATTACTAAAGGTCAAGTTTGGGTTAGCAAGAGCCGTAGACACTTAGAGGGTTTTCTCCAGTGAGACCTCAGTGGGTGCTCACAAGAATTACTAGGCCAGAGAAAGCCTCTCAGAAGTGCTGGCCTGGAGAAGAAAAGCAGTCACTGCTCTGGGAAAAATATGAAGGTCCACCTGCTCCCTTCTCTAAAAATCTTAAACCCCTGGGGAATGGGGAAACTGTCATTCCCAAGGCAGCTGGGACAGGGTGAAAGAAAAAATAAAACAATCCTCTCTGCCTGGGGGAGGAGCAGGAAATTCTGGTCCAGACAATTAGACGTGGCAGGCTCACCCAGAAAGATCCAACCCCCCAGACTCAGGAAAATAGGGCCTGCCTAAGGCTGAGGCTGAACAAAGACAACAGAGAACCCCTCTACTCCCCACCACCAGGTTAGCAAGCACCCAGCAACAAGGCTGTGGTACACTGTGTGCTGAGACACAGGTGTACAAAGACCTAATGCTGAGGGTGGAGCATAAACACAGAAAAATCCACCCTCAGGGCAAGGAAACACCAGAGGAATTTGGAGCCACTGGTACACCTAAGGTAATCATAGCAACAACAAAACCCAAACCCAACTCACCTCCTAACTGACTGAAACTCCCACATTAACAGGCTAGCAAAAGAAGACGTTGTACCCATTTCCCAGAATAAAGACTATGTACCTCAAACTCTACTCTTCCACATATTACACCTGACAATCAATAACAAATCACAAGCAACATTAAAAAAAGCAATAAAAACAACCCGCTATCAAGAGGCAAATTAATCAATAGGACAAGGCTTAGAGATGATCCAGATATTGGAACTATCAGACAGGGAATTTAAAATAACTGGGACTGGGACTTCCCTGGTGGTGCAATGGTTAAGAATCCGCCTGCCAATGCAGGGGACAAGGGTTCGAGCCCTGGTTGTGGAAGATCCCACATGCTGCGGAGCAACTAAGCCTGTGCGCCACAACTACTAAACCTACGCTCTATAGCCCACGAGCCGCAACTACTGAGCCCGTGTGCCACAACTACTGAACCCTGTGCGCCTAGAGCCCGTGCTCCGCAACAAGAGAAGCCACTGCAATGAGAAGTCCATGCACCACAATGAAGAGCAGCCCCCGCTCGCCACAGCTAGAGAAAGCCCGCACGCAGCAACAAAGACCCAATGCAGCCAAATATAAATAAATTTATTTTTAAAAAAGTATACATTATATGTGGATCACTTTGCTGTACAGCAGAAATTAATACAACATTGTAAACCAACTGTACTTCAATAAAATAAATTTTAAAATAAATAAGTTAATTAAATAACTATGATTAATACATTAAAGGCTCTAATGGAAAATCTGGTCAGCATGCAGGAACATATGTGGAATTTCAGCAGAGAAATGAAAACCATACGAGTAAAAATGGGAAAAAATCCAGAACACAGCATCTAAGAGTTGTAGGACAATATCAAATGGTCTGAGGTAAATATTAAAAAATATACTTTTTTGATTTTATTAATTGCCTTAGAATATAACTGCCTAAAGCAAAAATAGTAGCAATGCAGTGTTAATTTATTGCATAGGTAAAAGTAAAGTGTATGACAACAATAGCACAAAGATAAGAAAGAAGAACTAGGAGTTATACTACTGTAAGGTTCTTATATAATATTATATGTGAAAATTGATGTAATATTATTTAAAGGTAGACTGTGATTAATTAAAGATGTACATTGTGAAACTAGGGCAAACACCAGAAAGTTAAAAACGGTATAAATAATAAGCCAACAGTGGAGATAAAACAGATCATAAAAAATACTCAATCCAAAAGTAGGTAGAAAAAAGAAGCAAAGAACATATGAAATAAGTAGAAAACAGAAAACAACTAGCAAGGTGGCAGATTTTAATCCAACCATATCAATAATAACATGAAATGTAAATGATCTAAACACACCAATTATAAGACAGACATTGTTGGGTTAGATAAAAATGCAAAACCCAATATGCAGTCTACAGGAAACCCATTTGAACTATAAAGACATAAGTTACAGGTAAAAAGATGGTGAAAAAACATGTAAACACTAATCAAAACCAAGGGGGAGTAACTATATTAACATCCGACGAGACTTCAGAATAAGAAGTATTGCTAGGGATAAAAGAGATTATATAATGATAAAGAGGTCAATTCAGCAAGAAGAAAATTCTAAATGTGTATTTCCTCCAACAGCATAGCTTCAAAATACATGAAGCAAAAAGTGATAGATCTGAAAGGAAAAATAGACATCCACGATTATAGTTGGAGACTTCAATACACCTCTCTCAGTCATCAATAGAACAAGTAAACACAAAATCAGCAAGGATCTAGAACACCTGAAAATGCAATGTCCCAACACAGTTCTTGTCTAAAATTATGTGAATTCTGAGGGGAAAAACAAAAAAAAAAAGGCACCTGCAATAGGGCTTACCTCCATGCAGGAGATGGGGGCAGATCAGGGGTGGGAGACAGCCTTCCAACAGGGAAAAACTGCTTTGGCTCCTCAAGTTTCACAACAGAATACCAACCTTACTATCTACTGAGTTGGTTGCTATCAGAGCACAGTTAGAAACCCTTCCTCAGGTGCTGCCCGAGGTCTTTAGGATCAATTCCAACCTTCTTATCAGGGCCTTATCACTAGACCCCCTGCTGCATATGGTCCCTCCCATGGTCCAGCCACACTGAATTACTTACAGTTTCCAGAACCTGGAGTAGTCCAGGGTTTCCAGAGCCCATCAGAAAAACACATCTTTGCTCATACTGAGTCCTTTGCCTCTAACACCCTTCTCCTCCCACCATTTTCCTCAACATCCTGGCTGACTTCTTTCTCCACACATATCTTTGTGTCCCTGCATGTGTGTGTCTCAGTCTCCCTCTCTCGAAAACACAGCCTCTTGGGAATTCCCTGGCGGTCCAGTGGTTAGGATCTGTGCTTCCAATGCAGGAGCCCCAGGTTCGATCCATGGCTGGGGAACTAAAATCCCGCAAGCCCCTCGGCATGGCAAACAAAACAAAACAAAACAGTCTCTAAACTCATTGTTGAAGACAGTGTTCATTAAACAATTCCACACACCCTATAAGTAAGTTTCTGCCTTGAGAAACTAGTGTTAAACCCCACTTGTAAGGACATAACACAGCTTTCTAACAGGTTTTCATCATATTTTCCAAGCTCCTGTGCAGCAGATAATAAAGGAATTCACCAGACCACTAAAATTTCCTCATGAAAATTTAACCATGAAACTATCATATGCAATCTTCAGGGAGAAAAATTGTCTCTTTCAAAGTTCAAACAAAGAATATATATATATATATATATTTTTTTTTTTTTTTCCGTACGCAGGCTTT
>NW_006775531.1:0-9844 GCF_000442215.2 Lipotes vexillifer
CAAAAAAAAAAAAAAAAAAAAATTTGGCCAACATGATAAAGAAAATAAGACCTAAAACTAACTTGGGGAAAAAGATACATAAGTGTGGGGAAAAAACTAGAAACATCTTCTAATCATATATAAATCCAAAAACAGAGAAACCCAGGAGTATTCAGTACATAAGAAGAAAAGAATACATTTCAAGGTAAATTTTCAGTAAAACACAGCAGAATTTTCTCAATAGTACTATGAATATATCTCAATAATACTAATGAAGCCAACTGAGATTTTAGATAATTGAAGTAAAGGTTAAAAGAATTAAATTATACACTATAACAATAGTAAGAATTTTAAAATTTAATAATAGCTAAGTATTCAGATTATAATGATTCATTTCACTTTTGCTATGAAGGGGACTTTGGCTGTAGAGCTATAGTATGAGTGTGCTGTTTTTAAAAAAAAAAAAAGGAAAAAACCTCAAGAGCCATGATGCTTACTATATCTCTGTTTAAATAAGAAACACTTGTTTATTTTGTAGTTGAAATCCCCTAACATCTATTCTATACTTGAGTATCCATTCATATTCACAGATACTTTAAACAATAGTTAAGAAAAGATCTAAATACTTTAACTGTTATAAGACAACAATATATTCTTATTAAGAAATTAAAATTTACATATAAAATAAACTTATTTTTCAGAAAACATACTCTTTAAGAGTTTAAAGTTTGTCTCATTCAAAAATGAGAATAATAATATTTTGTTTCTTAAAGGTATATCCAATCTCTTACTGGCTTTTCTTTGATGCACTGGAAAATCCTCTGTTAATCTGAACTACTTAACAGGACCCTAAATAACATTTTCCCCCTTTTCTTGGCATTGCATTTGCACTGTAAATATTAGAAACATTTTACTTATAGTCAACAATGATAATTCCTATCTTCCTTATAAAACAAATGCAATTCAGAGGTAAATAATGGTTCTACTAAATAAGATAACTAAAGATGAGAATGAGCTCTAACTTGGAGGGAAGTTTATATTTAGACAAGTTGAGGCAAACAGTAAAACATGCCTGAGCTAAACAGTGCAACAATGTTGGAGGTGCTAGCCTAGCCTTCAGGAATAGTTCAAAAACTAAGGAGTGCTGATCATCATCAGTACCTCTGTGTATGCAGATGTACAAAATAACCATCAACACCAAACAAGATTCACTCCTTAAAATTAATCTATTTTTGGACAATGTGGGCCAATTTAATTCTTCACCAATAAAATGGCAAACATGAATATTATAGTATTTACAATCATCTTAAAAACCAAAAATTAAGATTTACTAGGACTACTAACAAAGAGATGACTACAGAACTTTGAAAGAATAGTTCAATTAGAGTGGTGAGGGAAGAAGCCATATTACAGTGAGTTAATGAATAAGTGGATGTTGAGTAACATGAGACAGGAAAAGACTCCATTAGGTCTAGACATGAAAAAAAAGAGCCTGGAAATAATAAAGTAGAACGAAGGTGGTAAAGGGTCAAAAGAAAGAAAGCACCTGCTATATTCAGGATACTCTGCACAGTGCACAGGAGATAAAAGTTGTTAACAGTGGGAAAAGAAAGAGTCCTTAACTTCAGAATATTTATTATTTATAAAGGAGTATTTTTAAAAGCAAACAAGACGTAAGCTGTAAAATAATATTGAGAGTAACTAATTATTACGGGTATAGCAATACAAGAGATTTATATTCATTGTTCATAATCATCACAAACATCCTATAAGATATTGTTATTCTCATTTAACAAATAAGAAAAATAAAGTTCAAAATTTTTTGACAAATAATATTAGAGAGTTTGTTAACAAAGTGTTTAAAGAGTTCATAGAAGAAGCAACTACTTTAAGCTATTTATATTGCTCTTACTAAGATCTTTTCATCTTCTAACTGCTGGCCATCTTTCTCTCATTCCAACTCTTGCTATTATTCTCTTTTGAAAACAAAGTAGACACAGCTGCTATTAGAAAAGCCCCACCATAAGCAGATAAGCAGAAATAACCCCAAAGGTTAAATCCAGAAGTCAGAGTTTTTAAGCAAAGAAAGTAGCAAAGACTTTTTCAAACAAACAAAAGCTGAAAGAATCTGTAGATATGAAATGTACTACAAAAACTATTTTTAGAAGTTCTTTAAGCTGAAGTAAAATGCTGCTAGATTAAAATCTTTGATCTGCATACAGGAATGAAGAGTCCGGAAATAACTATGTGGGTAAATAGAACAGACACTTTTTGTTTTTCAATTTCTTAAAAATCAATTAATTGTTCAAAGCAATCATAACTATGATGATGATGAAGACGATGATGATGATGTAGTCCTGGGGTCCATAACATGTATATAAGAGTTATAACAACACTGGCACAAATGATGACAGGGTATAAAGAGAATCATACTGTTGTAAGCATACTAAAGGAGAATACTTACATTATCCATTAAGTAGTGTATTATTATTCGAAAGTAGACAATGATAAGTTAAGCATGCATATTGTCAACCCTAGAACAACCACAAAATAAGAAAATGAAGAGTTATAGCAAAGAGCCAATAATGAAAATAAAATGGAATACTAAAATATACTCAACTAATCAAAAAAAAGGCAGGAAAAAAGAAAAAAAGGAAGAAAAATTAAATGGGACAAATAGTAAACAAATTAAAAATTAGACTTAAACCTGGACATACAGAAAATTACATAAAATGTGAATAATCTAAAACACTACAATTAATAGGCAGAAATTGTTATTCAGACTAGCAAAACCCAATTATAATCTGACTATAGAAAACTAAGATCAGATATAGGCTCGGCACAGTTTCTAAAGATAAGATACCCGAAGTTTCAAAACGTAAATCAAGGCAAAAATGAACCAATTCAAGAAAAAAGAAAATTAGCAGCATCTAATAATCAAAACAAAAATCAGAGAACCACTGCATTTTATGGATTAAAAGGGAACCTATAGACCTTGTGAACCAAACAGAAATAAAAAACTAGAAGCTGCAGTCTGTGTTCTTCATTATCTTTACTTCCAGATAACACATTGAGATGGCTTAATGCTAACAGGGGGAAAAAGAACTTGCAACTACCAGCAAGTTGCAAAGTCTCAAACCAGCTTTTCTCTCCCCCGCCAGCATTCAGACATATAAATTATAGTGTCCACAGCATTGAACACTATAATTAAGGTTGTACTGGCACTTCTATTACAACCCCATATTTTCATTCATTCATAACATTCTTAGAAAGTCCTTCATGAAACTAAAAGCCTTCCTTTCTTATCTCAATCCCAATTTTTCTTCTTCCTAAATTAGAAGACCTATGAGAGAATAAAAATACCTCTTACAGCTGAAAAAAGAAAATAAAAGTCTTCCCAAGGATAAAACAAATACAACAGAACCCCCCAAAAACATTCAGAATAGCAAACAAGAATTAAAACTTCCTTAAGGTTAAAAAAAATTGTTAAACCAAAATATCCACCTTACGCCAAGTTTGGTTTTCACGTGGCACAAATCTCAAGCTTATACATGACATAATAAAAGATTCTACAGTTTAAATATATATATTTTAAGAACTCGATCTTTATAACACATAGCTATTTTCCCAAACAGCTTAACTAAAAAGAGTGTTCTTTCTACTACTTCTGATTAGGAGGTTTTAGACAAAGGTAGAAGTTCAAGAAACCATGATTTCTTCTGTTCCTGAATTTTTAAGGCATAGAATACAGTTTGAAACACATTTATCTTCATCTTCATTCATCCACAAGTTATTTGTGGATGTTCCTGGTTTTTGGTTTTTTATTGCCTTTTCAATAATGTTTTTAAATTACTCAAGTTATTTCAGCTCAAAAACAAACCTAACTCTAAAGCAAAGTATTTTACCATCTGGTGTTTCTAAGACTACAGACAACATTTCTATGCTAAAATTAAAATCATAAGCTACTCATGATATAACATTTTTTCCTTAAAACATTCAAGAGAGGAGAAAGGTTTTGTCCTCCCATTAACCACTATATCCTCAGTATTTAGTACAGTACTATGGCACTCGATAACAATTTGCTGAATGAACTTTTCAATGCTTCCTTCAAATAAAGGAAAATATACTAAAATGATAATTTTAGTTATCACACAGCCAATGATTTAGTTCCATCCAGGCCCCATCACTTTTCTCCTAGAATATGGCAAAATGAGCTTAACTAATTATCTGAAATCACCTCCTCCAATCTATTCCTCAACTTTGAAAAGCCTGTCAACTTCCTAAATTACAAATTCAATCAAGTTGCTTACTAGCTTAAAATAATTCAGTGGCTCCCTACTCTCAACTCTCTACACAAGGGTCCTCAAAGTTTCTGATTTCAGGACATTTCACCCTCTTAAAAATTACTGAGAGCTCCAATGACCTTTTGTATAAATGGGTTACCTCTACCCATATTTACCATAGGAGAAATAAAAAAGGAGAAAAAAGTTTAAATATATGCTTTTAAAAATAAGAAATCCATCACATTAACATAATTATAAACAAATTATAAAACTTTAAGTTTTTGCTTTTTATGAAAAATAGCTATATTTTCTAAAACAAAAAGGAAACTGGTAAAAATAATGGAATTATTTTATTTTACATTTTTAAAAATCTGGCCTAATAGAAAACAGTTGGATTCTCATATTTACTTCTGCCTTCAATCTACCACAATGTCATACATCAGGTAGCCTCTGGAAAATTCCACTCTACATTCATAAGAGAATGATGATGAAAAAAGTAAATCATGACCTAGTGGTCTTCAGATCACACTTTGAGAACCATTGGAGTACAGTAAACTTCAAACCCTCTTATGAATTGCACATAAGTTTATGATCTGAGAGACTCAGATTTGAGTCTCACTACCCACAGTGTAGCACAGAGAGACAACAAGATAAATATGAAAGATTAGGGATACAAAGGATAGACTGAGAAGTTGTAACGTGTGTAAAACAAGTTTCAGAAGGCAAAAATAGAAAGAATAAAACAGAATTAATATTCAAAGAGATAAAGATTTTTCAGAAGTTATCAAAAACATAAATCCATAAATATAGGAAACACAATAAATCTTAAAAAGGATAACAAAAAAGAAATTCACTCCTAGAGGCATGATCATGAAACAGAAGAACAGCAAAGACATTTGAAAAAGAAGATCTTAACTACAACTAAGGAAAAAGAAAAAGACACGTTTTACAATAAAATGGTAACACCACTAATATATAAAAATCTCAACAGCAAAAACAGAACCAATTCAATAGTGGAGTTAATATTTTCAAAGCACTGAGAGAAAATATCCACCAATCTGATGCAACCAAATAGACTACCAATGAGAGAGACTACAATAAAGATTTTTTAGACAATGAAAATTGAATGTTTACCACTAAGAGAATCTCTTTTGTAATATTTTTTAAAGTACTTCATAAAGGTGGAAATTAAACCCAGAAAGAAGTGAGATGCTAAAAACAGCAAACCAAGAAAACTGATAAACAGGCAAATAAGATCAAATAAGTATTCATTACACAAAGAATAATAACAACAGCAATTAATTTGGGAGGTATAAAAGTAAAATGAAACTAAACTTCTGGATAATAACAGCATATAAGATGGAAAGAAGATAATAAGTTAAAGTCTTCTGAGATCCTCAAAACTGATTAATAGGAAGGAGTAAAATTAGTATAACAACAATTTAAAGTTTAGGTATACATAGTAAAAATTTCACAGTAATCACTACTAAAAGGACAAAAATAGAAGTATAACTTTAAAACCAATGGAATACACAAAACTGAATCTAAAAAGCACAATCAATCCAAATAATATAGAAAACAGGAAAGTTGCATTAAAAAGGAGAGAAATATAGAAAACATAAAATAAGACAGTGAAAGAAATCCAACTATTTAAAAGCAATGGAAAAAAATCAGAGTGAAAAGAAAACAAATGTGTCAATCTAAACATGTTCATATATGCTGAAAGTAAAAAAAGAAAGCCATATGTAAAAAACAAATGGGGAAAATCATAAATAAATCCCCCATAAAAGAGCTAATACTAAAAGAGGTGAAAAAAATTAAGAAAATCACCAACACCCTAATGAGAAAACAATAAGGGACACAAAACACCTCACAAAAAAGGGAAATAACTAAAATACACAGGCAAAGTTCAACTTCCATAGTAATCAGACAAATAAAAATTAAAACAACAAACCAACACTGTTCACATCATCAAATCTCAAAAATGCTTTTTTCCTTTAATATGATACACATTGTTCATAAAGATTTGGTAAAATGTACACTTCCAATCAGCTGATGGAAGAGCTAACTAATAAAACCCTTTGTAAAGTAATTTGGCATCTGTTCCAAAAACAAGCTTTTAAATAATATCCTTTGACTCAGGAATTCTTCTCGAAATTTACCCTAAAGACAAAAATCCTGAAAACTGAAAAAGCACTGTGCGCCAAACAGTTACTACAATCAAATTTCTACTACTAAAAAATTCATATTTCTAATACTGAAAAATTATATACCCTGATATAGTTGTTCCTCAATATCCATGGGGCATTGGTTCTAGGACCCCTGTGAATAACAAACTACGTAGATATTCAAGTCCCTTATATAAAATGGTGTAGTATCTACATATAATCTGCTCACACATCCTCCCATACACTTTAAATCATCTAGATTATTTATCATACCTAATACAATGTAAATGCTATGTAAACAAATAGATGCTGGTGCAAGGCAAATTCAAGACTTGCTTTCTGGAACTTTCTGGAATTTTTTTCCTGAGAAATGCAACAGAAAACTGAAAGTATTTGCATTTAATTTCTGATTACCTTAATTGAATTTTTTTGGTAGATTTGCCTCTATCAACAAATTTGTTTATGTGAATATTAAACTTATTCGAAGTTCTTTAGAGAGTATGGGAAAGCCAGAGCCAACACATAAATTTTGTGCAATTCATCCAAGTAGATAACTATATAAATAATAAAGAATTGAATTTTTCTATGGATTTTTATAAGGACAAAAGACATTTTTAAAAATTGCTTATACTAAGCTTGAAGTAAAGGATATTCTAGTTTACCAATATATTAATGGAAATTGAGCATCTAGACTTTATTGATAAGATAATGAAAATGGTGCTCAGGAAAATCATTCTCATCTATTACCCATGTCCATGAATGAACTGCTTACTATATTTATATAGATGCTATAGTAATCAAGACAGTGTGAGTCTGAGGAACTACAAATGATTCAGGGTAGCTGAAATATGAGAGAAAAAAAAGCGATTCCAGAGGTCAGGCTCAAAAAATTGAGAAGAACTGTGAAAGGACGGTAGCCATTAAGAAATTTTAACCACGGTAGTACCAATCCAGTTTACATTTTAGAAATATCATTCCCAGAGGCAGTGTAAAAAAAATGGTTTGGAGAGAAGTACCAATGAAGACTGAAAAGAAATATTCAAGAGATAATGTAACAGTAGAATCCAGAGTTGGATGAAAGTTAAGCATGTTGTCAGGGTTTCTAATTTGGATTAAAGGTAAAAAGTGGAATTTTTCACTGAAATAGGAAATATATAAGGAGAAACAGATTTGAGGTTTAAGATAAATTCAGTTTGGAACATTCTATGGGACATATAAGTGAAGGTCCATTTTGCTCTTGGTGTTGGAGCTCAGGGGCAAAAAAAAGAGACTGGACCCTAAAATAGCATTTTATGAATAAATAGCATATAGTGATAACTAAATCCACTAGGAATAAAATTACCCAAGGAGAGACAAGGACTAAAGTAATGAAAGCCTGGGAAACTCCAATTAAAAATCTGGAAAAAAAAAAAAATCTGGGATGGGTAGCAGAAATGAAGTCACAAGAGGAGCCAGAGAAAGGGTGCCAGAGAGCCAAGAAAAGAACCATCAAATACAACTGAGTGAGGATTGAAAAAGATAAATGAAAAGCGTCCACTGGATTTTGCAAAAATGATGTTCCTAATGACCTCTGCCAAAGTGTTTACAATGGCATCATGGAGCCAGATTCAGTGAAGAGGTATAAATATTAACTTGTAAATTTAAAAGGGATGTAAGAGCATACAGATTGGAAACAAACAACACTCTCTCTACCTGTAGATGACATGATTATCTTGGGATAAGAAATCCCAAGAAATCTACTAAAAAAACCTCCTGTAATTAACAAATGAAGCAAAGTTGCAGAACACAAGATCAATACACAAAAATCAATTGCATAACAATGAATAACTGGAAACCAAAATCAAAACCACAATAACATTTATAAATGCTCCAAAGAAAATAAAATATTTAGGTATAAATCTAATAAAACATATATAGGATCTACATGCTGGAAAAACACAATGCTGATGAAAGAAATCAAAGAAAATCTAAATAACTGGAGAGACACACTGTGCTCATGGATTGGAAGACAATATGGTAAAGATGTCAATTCTCCCCAAACTGACCTATACATTTAAGGCAATTTCTGGCAAATCCTAGCAAGGTTTTTCTAAACAAGCTTATTCTAAAATTTATCTGGAAAGAAGACTATTTCAAATAGCCAGAAACAATTTTGAAGAAGAATAAAGTAGAACTCATTCTTCCCAATGCTAACTAAGCCTTACTATATAGCTACAGTAATCAAGACAGTGTGATATTGACACAAGGATAGATACATTAATCAAAGGGACAGAATAGGGAACCTAGAAACAGACTCACATAAACATGCCCAACTGATTTTTGACAAAATGGCAAAAGCAATTCAATGGAGGAGGTGCAATCTTTTCGACAAATGGTACTGAAACAAGTGAACATCCATAGGCAAAATGAATTTCAAACTAAACCTCATACCTTATATTAAAATTAACTCAAAATGGATCACAGATTTAAATGTAAAACTATAAAACTTTTAGGAAAAAACACAAAAGAACTTTATGATCTTTGGCTAGGCAAAGAATTCTTAGATCTGACATTGAAACCACAATGCATAAAAGGAAAAATTAATAAACTGGACCTAATCAAAACAGAAACCTTTCACTCTGTAAAAGGCCTTGGTAAGAGCATGAAAAGACAAATTACAAATTGAAGCTATTTGCAAACCACATATTTGACAGACAGATCTTATGTCTAGAATATATAAAGTACTCTCAAAATGAGAAAATGAGCATAAGACAAGAACAGATATTTCACTAATACATGTGGCAAATAAGCATATGAAAAGGTGTTCAACATCATTATCCATATGGAAAATGCCAATTAAAATCACAATGAGACATCACTACATACTTATCAGAATGGCTAAAATTAAAAATAGTGACAATATCAAATGCTAGTGATGATACAAAAAAAACTGTATCACTCATACACTGCTCATAGGAATGAACAGTGGGTATAGCCACTCTGGAAATTAGTTTAGCAATCATTTTTAAAAATAAAAATGAAATTACCATAGGACCCAACAATAGCATCCTTGGGCATTTATCCAAAAAAAATAAAAACTTATGTAGGCATAGAAATCTGTACATAAATGTTCACAGTAGCTTTATTTATAATTCCAAAAACTAGAAACTACCAAAAGGTTGTTCAATGGGTGAATGGTTAAACAATCCATGGTATAAATATATCCATACAGGGCTTCCCTGGTGGCACAGTGGTTGAGAGTCCGTCTGCTGATGCAGATGTGGGTTCGTGCCCTGGTCCGGGAAGATCCCACATGCCACGGAGCGACTGGGCCCATGAGCTGTGGCCACTGGGCCTGCACGTCTGGAGCCTGTGCTCCGCGACAGGAGAGGCCACAGCAGTGAGGGGCCCACGTATCGCAAAAAAAAAAAAAAA
>NW_006775532.1:0-308 GCF_000442215.2 Lipotes vexillifer
CCGGGGCGGGCGGGGCTGGGAGCTGAGGCTCGGGCTTCGGTTGGAGCGCAGGGAGAGGACTGGCAGCGTGAACACAGCCTGCAGGGGGTTAGTGCACCACGGCTGGCCGGGAGTCCGGGGAAAAGTCTGGACCTGCCTAAGAAGGAAGAGACTTTT
Source organism: Lipotes vexillifer (assembly GCF_000442215.2). Lineage (NCBI taxonomy): Eukaryota > Metazoa > Chordata > Mammalia > Artiodactyla > Lipotidae > Lipotes > Lipotes vexillifer. Next base: position 157 of record NW_006775532.1, read on the forward strand.
TCTTTCCTCTTTGTTTCCTGGTGCGCGGGGAGAGGGGATTAAGAGCGCCGCTTAAAGGAGCTTCAGAGACGGGCGTGAGCCACGGCTATCAGCGCGGACCCCAGAGATGGGCATGAGACGCTAAGGCTGCTGCTGCCACCACCAAGAAGCCT
>NW_006775533.1:0-371 GCF_000442215.2 Lipotes vexillifer
AAAATCAACACCACTTAATTAGCATAGGTAATCCTTAAACAAACAAATACTTTTCTTTAAAGACTTTAAAATAACAAGGATTTCTACTTTTTTTTAATTTAAAAGAAGCTCACTCCTAAATCATCTGAATGCAGTTATTATTCATTGACAAGTAATTAAACTTGTTGCCGGTATTTTCCCCCTGACTCTGAAATTTATTTTCACTTGTTCAACAATTATTTATAAACAAATCACATTGAGATGTAAGTTTAATAAATCAGTGTGTTGAAAAACCAAATGTGCATAACAAGAAACACGAAATTTAGTGTAAAAAACAACCTATGCTTTTAACAATATGTGCAGTGCAATTTTTTAAATACTATGTTCAGTTT
>NW_006775534.1:0-4475 GCF_000442215.2 Lipotes vexillifer
TAAAGCAGAAAATAACACATCATTGTAAAGCAATTATACTCCAATAAAGATGTTAAAAAATAATAAAAAAATAAAATTAAATTGCAGCCTCCCTTTTAATATACTTTGTAACTGTTTGGGACATGTCTATATGAACTGTGTACTATATGCTTCTGTTATAGTCCTTACAATATTTTATTGTCTTATTTTCTGTAACAATTTTCCATGGATTCTTTGGGCTTAAGGTATATTAAAAGGGAGACTGCGATTCTGGGACTTCCCTGGTGATGCAGTGGTTAAGAATTCGCCTGCCAATGCAGGGGACATGGGTTCGATCCCCGGTCTGGGAAGATCCCACGTGCCACGGAGCAACTAAGCCAGTGGGCCACAACTACTGAGCCTGTGCGCCACAACTACTGAAGCCAGTGTGCCTTGAGCCCGTGCGCCATTTATTTTTTGGAGAATAAGACCACCTCTGAGTGATTAAAATTTAGATCAGCTAGTCAAAATGCTTTATCACCTGTTCTTCTAAAACACTGATCAACGCAACAAGTTTTACTAGGGATAACAGTGTAACTGTAATCTGGAGCTCATTTCGGCAATATGGTTTATGACCTTGATGCTGGATCACGACATTTCAATGGTATAACTGCTATTAATTGTCTGTTTGTTCAATGATTAAAGTCTCACGTGATCTGAGCTCAGACTGGAGTCATCCTGGTTGCTTTCTGTCTATTGCAGATTTCTCCCAGTATGGAAGAACAAGAGCAATACGGCTTACTTTACAAAAGGTCTGCAAACTAAATGATGATACAATCTACATTCAATTAATTTATACATACCTTACTGTAGAACCGGGTTTGTTACGGTGGCAGAGCCCGGTTATCATGTAAAACTGAAACCTTCATCTGCACTGGTTCAAGTCCTCTTCCTAAGAATATGTTTATAATCAACATTCTTTCACAAATGACCCAATTTAATTCACCATAGCATTCCTCATATTAACTAAATGGAGAATCCTAGGCTATATACAAATCCAGAAAGGGCCAACAATCATCAGCCCCCATGGATTATTGCAACCCATTGCTGAGGCATTTAAATTTCTTATTAAAGAACCTCTATGTCCATCAACATCATCAATTTATATATTATTGCCCCAATGCCAGCCTTAACCCTGGCTGTCACAACATGAATTCCTCTTCCCATATCTTATCTGCTAATTCATATAAATGTAGGCTTACTATTTATATCAGCCATATCACACCCAGCCATTTATTCCATCCTCAGGTCTGGATGGGCTTCACATTCAAAATACTCCCTCACTGGAGCTCTAGGGACAGTAGCACACACAATCTCATATGAAGTAATGTAGCAGTTATTCCATTCTCAGCCTTACTGATAAATGGATCATTTACACTTTCAACAGTAATTATTACACGAGAACACCTATGACTAATTTTCTCCTGACCCCTACTGAGAATTTGATTATCTCCTCAGTAGCAGAAATCCAGTGAAGCCCCACTTGATTTAACAGAAGTAGAATCAAAACCTGTATATGTCTTCAGTGTAGAAAATGTAGCAGGCCCACTCACCCCGTCCTTCCTAGAGAATATGTCAATTTCCTGATAATAAACATTTCCACAACAATCTATTTTTAGGACCATTCGGCAATCCCTAGGTGCCAGAATTATATACAGCCCAAGTCATCATTAAAACACATCTAACAATCTCCTTTCGATGAATTTGAACGTCCTACCCAGAAGTTTGATATGATCAACGTCTACATCTCTTATAAAAATTTTTTTTAGTACTAACATTCGCCCGATGTATATGAGACTTTTCACTACCTGTCATCATACAAGGCAACCCACCACAAACTTAAGAAATATGTCTGACAAAAGAGTTACTTTGATAGGGTAAATCATAGAGGTTTCAATGCTCTTATTCCTGGAACTGAATTCTTCCTAAGAATTTTACATTCCCGATGCTACCACTTTACACCACATGCTATATAATAAGGTTCTCTAAGTAAGCTTCAGGCCCATACCCCCAAAATGTTGTCGTATATCCTTCCTGTACCAATAAACTCTCATTGTTTTTACTATCATTCTACTGACCATTTTCTCAGGAAATATAATTGTATAACAAGCTCACACTGGTTAATGGTATCCCCATTCTAATAAAAAACACGAACCCATAAGCTACAGAAGCATCCAACAAATATTTCCTAAAACAATCCACCACATCAATACTACTTATAATGGCTATTATCATTAATCTAATATACTCTGGTCAAAGAACACAATGAATAACACAAATCTTTAATCCAGCAGCATCCACCCTCATGACAATCGCCCTTGTCACAAAAGTAGGACTTTCCCCATTTCACTTCTGAAGTCACACAAGGCATCCCATGAACAGCAGGCCTGATGCTATCAGCCTGACAAAATTGCACCCCTATCAGTTTTATCCCACATGTCACCGTCCATCAATATAAATATAATGTAAATATAAATATAATATAAATATAAATATACTATTAATCATAGTGATATTATAAATCATAGCTGGAGGCTGAGGCAGACTTAGCCATACTCACCTGGAAAAAATTACACCCTCCTCATCAGTTGCCCATATAGGATGAATGACAGCTATTATAAAGTATATTCCAATTATAACAATCCTAAACATACGAATTTATATCATCACGACACTCTCTTCTTATTTATGCCCAGATGATGTACTACAAGAGTATCATTATCACACACATGAGATAAAACACCTCCCATCACAATCCTTTTCCTCACCATTATAGTATCATTAGGACATCGCCCATCACTATCAGGGTTTTTACCCAAATGAATAATTATCCAAGAGATAACAAAAATGATATCATTCTACCAACACTAATAGCCATCATAGCAGTCCTCAGCATATATTTCTACTTGCAGCTAACATACTCCACATCACTAACTATGTTCCCTTCATTAAACAACACAAAAATAAAACAATTTGAACATACAAAGAAATAACCTTCCTATCATTACCAATCATAATATCCACATGATTACTACACATAACACCCATTCTATCAGCGCTGGACTAGGAATTTAGGTTAGTTCAGACCAAGAGCTTTCAAAACCCTAAACAAGTAAAATTTACTTAATCCCTAAAAATAAGGATTGCAAGACTTTATCCTACATCAATTGAATTTAAAGCAAACATTGTAATTAAGGCAAATCCTTATGAGATTGATGAGTTTTAACCCCAGGAAACTTTAGTTAACAGGCAAATCCTCTAGTCAACTGGCTTCAGTCTGCTTCTCCTTCATTTGAGAAAGAAAAAAAAGGCAGGAAAATCACCAGCAGAACTGAAGCCGCTTCTCTGAAGTTACAATTCAATTTGTTGATTCACCACAGGGTTTGCCAGAAAGAGGCTCAATCTCTGTCTTTAGATTTACAGTCGAATGCTAACTCAGTCTTTTTACCTCTGTTCATACACTGCTGATTATTTTCAACAAATCAGAGATATCGGCATTTTATATTTACTATTTGGTGCTTGAGCCGGAGTAGCAGGCAGCACCTTACGCATCTTAATCCAGGCTGAGCTATGCTAACCTGGAGCGCTACTTGGAGATGCCCAGATCTGTAAGGTAGTCATAATAGTCCCTGCACCTGTAATAATTTTCTTTATAGTTGTACCCATTGTATCTGCAGGGTTTGAAAATGGACTTGGGCCACTAATAACTCGGACACCTGAGGGAGCATTTCCCAAAAAAATCACGTAAACTTTTGACTACTTACCCCATCATTCTTACTCCTACTCATATTACCAATAGTAGAAGCTGGTTCTGGTACCAGTGGAACCGTATATACAGCTCTAGCCTGCAATCTGGCCCACACAGGAGCCTCTGTCGACCTAACCATTTTCTCCTTACATTTAGCAGGTGTCTCTTCAATTCTTGGTATTATTACTTTTATTACTATAGTCTTACAAAACCAGCAGTCATATCCCAATACCAAACACCACTATTAATTTAACCTTCCCCAACTATAGCCATATTACTATAATTACCAATGTCAGTCCAAGCAGCCAGATTGCCATAATGTTAAGAGATAGAAATCTCAACACTACTTTCTTTGACCCTTCAGGAGGAGACTGAACCCTATACCAACACCTATTCTGATTCTTTGGTCACCCTGAAGTCTGTATTCATGGCCTACCAGGGTTTGTTATAAACTCACATATCATTACATACTATTTAGGATGAAAAGTGCCTTTCAGCTATTTGGGAATAGTATGAGTCATGTCTACTGGCTTTTTAGGATTTCTCTTGTGGGCCCATCATATGTTTACCATAGGGATAGCTGTCGACTCAGGAGCATACTTTACATCAGCTACCATAATTACTTCTATCCCTACAGGAGTAAAGGTATCTAGCTGATTAGCAGCTCTTTCTTTTCCTTTTTCTTTTCTTTTCTTTTTTTTTTTTTTTT
>NW_006775534.1:4549-35318 GCF_000442215.2 Lipotes vexillifer
TTTTTTTTTTGGCTGCGTTGGGTCTTGGTTGCTGCACGTGGGCTTTCTCTGCTTGCGGTGCGCGGCCTTTTCATTGCAGTGGCTTCTCTTGTTGCAGAGCACGGCCTCTAGGCGCGTGGGCTTCAGTAGTTGTGGGTTGTGGGCTCTAGAAGGCAGGCTCAGTAGTTGCGTCGCACGGGCTTTTTGCTCCGCGGCATGTGGGATCTTCCCAGACGAGGGCTCGAACCCATGTCCCCTGCATTGGCAGGTGAATTCTTAACCACTAAGTCACCAGGGAGTCCCTGGTTAGCAACTGTTCACGGAGGTAATATTATATGACCTCCCACTATATTATGGATTTTAGGCTTTAGTTTTTATTTTTACAGTAGGTGGTTTGACAGGAGTCATCTTAGCCAACTCATACCCAGACATTGTCCTCCAGGATACATACTATGTAGCAGCACACTTCCATGACCTAATGTCCATGGGAGCCGTCTTCACTATTATAGGAGGCTTCCTACACTGACTCCCACGATTCTCAGGTTATACAGTTAACTCAGCAGTAGCAAAACTCACTTCACAGGTATATTTGTAGCAGTAAATATGACTTCCTGCAGCACTTTCTTGGCCTCTCAGGGATGTCACTACATTACTCTGAGGCACCCAGAACATGAAATATTTTGTCTTTAGGCTCATTCGTCTCAGTAGCAGCAGTAATACTAATAATCTTCATACTTTGAAAAGCATTTGCATCTAAACAAGAAGTCTTAGCAGTGGAAACTGCTACTCCTAACCTAGAATGGTTACACGAATACCCTCCACCATATCCTATGTTTCAAGATCCTACCTATGTAAATGTAAAATAAGGAAGGACTCAAGTCCTTTTCAACCAGTTTCAAGCCAACGCCATAACAATTATGTCTTTCTCAATAAATGAGTTAAAAGTTAAAAGTGATGTAGCTTTGTCAAAGTTAAATCATAGGCTAAGATCCTGTATATCACGAAGGCATATCAACTTCATCTAGGCTCTCAAGACACAGCATCACCGATTATGGAAGAACTTTTACATTTTCATCATCACACAATAGTGATTTTTAAAATAAGTTCTCTAGTCCTCTATATTATTTCACTAATATTGACATCTAAACTAACTCATATATATATACAATAGATGCACAGGTAGAGAAAATGTGAACAATTTACCAGCCATTATTGTAATCTTAGCTGCTCTATCATCACTGTGAATCCTTTACATGATACGTGAAATCAATAACTCTTCCCAAACCATACAAACTACAGGTCAGTAATGATACCAGCGCTACAAATACACAGATTATGAAGATTTAAACGTTGACTCCTCTGTAATCCCCACATCAGAGCTAAAACCAGGAGAATAATGACTAATAGAAGTCAACAACCTTGCAGTATAGAGATAGTCATTGAATATTAGTTAGTTTCACCTGAAAATATTTTACACTCCTGAGCTGTTCCTTCTTAGGCCTAAAAATAGCTGCTCTCCCAGGACGCCTAAATTAAAGAATCCTAATACTAACAGGACCAGGCCTATGTTGTGCACAAGAGAGGTCGTTTTCCTGAGTTCAAAGACAGGACAGAGGGATATGGCTGAGATATGGGGTGAATCTGGAGCCCATGGGGATGCACTCTCCAAGCTCCAGGATAGGAATGGGGCCTCTGGGGTCCCAGGCCACCCACCACGCCCTCCCAAGCAGGATCTTGGCAACATTCCCTGTCAGTGATGAGGCAGCCCTAGCACTTGTCATGCCTCAATGCTGTGTCCTATGTGGTCCCATGCTCTTGGGACCACACCCACACTCTGCAGGTCCATGCTGCAGGGTCCTTCGTGCCTCAGGAGTAGAGACCACACAGCAAGCAGCTCCCGCCCCAACCAGCAGCGGGAGGGAAGGAGAGCAGGGGCACCAGGGGAACCAACACCCCAGGGGTGCCAGCGGGGCCAGTGATGACGCAGGTGAGACACAGACCTAGAGGTGGGACCAGAGGACCCAATAGGCAGCTGGTCAGGTCCTGGCTCATCTGCACCCCGGACACCTTTGTCCCTCATACACCCCCTTCCTCACACACCCTCTCCTTAAATGCAGATTCTTCAGATGCGAACAGGCAGAGCTTCAGACTGAAAGTCAGCTCTTCCAAAGTGACCCGTCAGCAAGCACTGCAGGATTCCACTCCAGTGGGTGCCCTGGAGTCCACAACTCAGGGACTGAAGTGGATATCGGTGCCAGGGGCAGTGGGAGGGAACGGGGAGTGAGACTTTCATGGTTGTGGAATTTTGGTTTTGCAAGATGAAAAGTTCTAGGGATGGTGGTGATGGCTCCACGAGAAGGTGAATAGATCTGATGCCTCAGAAACGTGCACTTAAAATGGTGATGATGGTAAAGGGTATGTGACGTGTGTTTTATTTCACTTAAATTCCTAAAATAATGTCTTGTTAATTGAGATTCCATTTCGACTCCCCTTCACAAATGTCGGAGGCCCAAACACAGTCCCCCACCTGAGGGACCACCATGGTACCCTCACATGGCACATGGGGTCCATTCTTAGGGGGGGCTAGTCTGTGCTCACCTGACCTCTGTCCAGGGGGACCCAGGCAGTGGTGATCCCCATAGATTAGATATATGATATGCTATCAGATTAATATGATACCATCAAGCATTGTCTCTCACCAGAACACAGAGCAGCAACCCACTCAAACATGCCTGACCTCATATGAATGTGACAAGAGAAGAAAAGGAACCACTGGTTAATCAGGGCAACATGCTCAATTCAGATGTTGGAAATCTCAAAGGGGACAGGACACACTGCAGGCAAAGAGCACATATGGGGTCTCCCCGTACATGTGATCCTGACCCATGCAGATGTGGTGAGACCCACACAGACCCGCACCCTATACCTGGGGTCACACATCCACACTCACCACGGTGACCCCACCTCCCCAGACACTGCACCTAAAGTTACACGTTCTCTCTCAACAGGTGACCCCTCCTCCCAAGACTCCCTCACCTGGGGTCACACATGTATAGTCTCCAGGGTGACCCCACCTCCCCAGACCCTGCACCTGGGGTCACATGTGCCCTTGGTCAGGACACCCTGGCTCTGCTGGTGGCTCCCCTAATATGGAAACAATCTGGGTTCCTGGGACCTCCTGGGATGGGAAAAAGTGGCAGGTGAGTCTCCTCTCCCCACGCTTGTCCCAGAGAAGTCCTTCTCTTTTCACTTTGGTTCTGTGTGATTTTAACTGTTTTTAAAGCTTTCATGCTAGAGTTGAACACACTACCTTGGTTCTGGCAGGCTCAGTCCTTTCTTATCTCACTTACATGTTGAGAAAACTCACAGGACAGCAGAGCTGAAAGCCGACGGGCAGCTCTGGACGCTGCTGAGTAAGGACTGTAGACTGGAAGGAGAGCTCAGCAGCAGCCTCACCTGTTGCCCATCAGCCTTTTGCCCAATCTGCTTGCCCTGCAATCAATTCACCAGGTAAACCTGCCTCCCTACTCATCATGCACATGCTGGTAAGTTGGAATAATTTCCAGGTAGCCCTCCTGAGGATTCTCCACGAGCCCCAGGGAAGGTGAACCTTGCAGGGATAAATACTAAGGCCCCGACCATAGCACTGACCCTTGGGAGGGCCAGGTAACCACACTCAGAGGAGAGGCTGTTACCTAGACAAGCCCACCTCAGCTCCAGACCCCAGACATCTAAGCACTGACCTTCAGATGCAGGCACGGAGCTTCCCAGTACTGAGGCCAGGCCAGGTTTCTACCCAGGTTCCCATAGTCCTAGCATACACAGAACATGGTTAGGTCTCAATCTTCTTATTATAGACAGCACATGGTCAGCTCTAAGAATAATCAGTAGACAGGACATGCAGAGGTCTAAATCTTCCGTGTAGACAGAACTTGACCATGTTTAAACTAGCTTCGGGTACCTCATAGGAGGTACAGGTCACATACATGGGTCTCTCATCTTTGGACACCCACATCAGGAAACTGATCAAAATCCTTGTCATTAGGGCTTCCCTGGTGGCGTATTGGTTGAGAGTCCGCCTGCCGGTGCAGGGGACGCGGGTTCATGCCCCGGTCCGGGCAGATCCCACATGTCGCGGAGCGGCTGGGCCCGTGAGCCATGGTCGCTGAGCCTGCGCGTCCGGAGCCTGTGCTCCGCAATGGGAGAGGCCACAACAGTGAGAGGCCCGCGTACCGCAAAAAAAAAAAAAAAAAAAAAAAAAAAAAAATCTTTGTCATTAAACATTTCAACAGGCAAAAAAAAATGTTACCAATATCTCTGGCCACCTGATGGTCAGGATCCAGGGGTGAGCCATGAACTTCTTGTAGTGCAGCCCTGTCTCCTGCAAGGACAGACAAGAAGTGGACTGATTCCAGCCTCCCAGGCTTCCAGAAGGAGGTGGCTGCCCTGGAAACCCAGGCAGGACAGTCCTTCATGGTCCGGGCCAGGAGATCTCGTCTGTCCATTCTGCTGGCCGATTCCGGGCGGGGCGTTCAGGGCCACTGAGAACCCTGCACTCAGGTCCTGCTTCCCTGAAGTGTGTGTGTGTGTGTGTGTGTGTGTGTGTGTGTGTGTGTGTTTGTAGAAGGGGCAGTAGCTGATGGCTTCTATGGCCCCCAGTCAGGTGACCTCATACTCTGGGGCTGACACCCTGCACGGGCACCAAGCTGTCTTCAAGGGGAGACACGGGGAGAGGTTGGGGCACAGAAGCCGTTGGAGAGGAGAACCCACTGTGGAACTCCTTGCACATTGGCTTGTCCCCACCCAGGGAACCGCCTGCCCATCGTGGGCCCCATGTCACCCCCCAGCCCCCCACCCCCGAGGGCAGGGTGCCTGCTCTTTCAAAAGCACATGAAGAACACCCAGTGGGGGCTGTCACCCCCCCCACTCCTGATGCTGAGTTTGGGAGAATGCACCCCCTTGACTGGGCAATGGGACCCTGTGAGGAATGGTGGCCCCATCCAAGTTGGGGCCTGGTTGAGAGATGGGAACACAGGAGCCAAGTTCAGGGCCTGGAGGCCAGGCCAACAGGAGGGACACCCCAGGTCCTGGTCGGGCTCTCCCACTGTGACATCGTAGCTTATAGGGACCTGGGACAGGTGACTGAATGTAATCGAGGCCTCAGCTGGACCCAGAATGGGGCTTAAGTAAGGTGTGAAGGATGTTACTAAGACAGTGACAGTCATTGGAAGACAGACTCTGTGTCAGGACATCCTGTTCCATCCATTTAAATCCCTGAGATCTGTGATACATTAAACGAGATGGACTTAATTGATATTTATAGGACATTCCACCCAGAAACAACAGAATACACTTTCTTCTCAAGTGCTCATGGAACATTCTCCAGGATAGATCATATCTTGGGTCACAAATCAAGCCTTGGTAAATTTAAGAAAACTGAAATCATATCAAGCATCTTTTCCAACCACAATACTATGAGATTAGAAATAAATTACAAGGAAAAAAAGGTAAAAACACAAACACATGGAGGCTAAAAATACGTTACTAAATAACCAAGAGATCACTGAAGAAATCAAAGAAGAAATTAAAAAATACATGGAAACAAATGACAGTGAAAACATGACGACCCAAAACCTATGGGACGCAGCAAAAGCAGTTCTAAGAGGAAAGTTTATAGCAATTCAAGCTCACCTCAAAAAACAAGAAAGATCTCAAATAAACAATCTTATCCTACACATAAAACAACTAGAGAAAGAAAAACAAAGAAAACCCAAAGTCAGTAGAAGGAAAGTAATCATAAATATCAGAGCAGAAATAAATGAAATAGAAATGAAGAAAACAGTAACAAAGATCAATAAAACTAAAAGCTGGTTCTTTGAGAAGATAAACAAAATTGATAAACCCTTAGCCAGACTCATCAAAAAAAAAAGGGAGAGGATGCAAATCAATAAAATTAGAAATGAAAAAGAAGAAATCACAAGTGACACTGCAAAAATACAAAGGATTATAAGAGACTACTACAAACAACTATATGCCAATAAAATAGACAACAATGAAGAAATGGACAAATTCTCGGAAAGGTACAATTTTCCAAGACTGAACTAGGAAGAATTAGAAAATAAAAACAGACCTATCACAAGTAATGAAATTGAAACCATAATTAAAAATCTTCCAACAAACAAAAGTCCAGGACCAGATGGCTTCACAGGCGAATTCTATCAAACATTTAGAGAAGAGTTAACACCAATCCTTCTCAAACTCTTCCAAAAAATTTCAGAGGGAGAAACACTCCCAAATTCATTCTATGAAGCCACCATCACCCTGATACCAAAACCAGAAAAAGATATCACCAAAACAAAGAATATTATAGACCAATATCACTGAGGAACATAGATGCAAAAATCCTGAACAAAATACTAGCAAACAGAATCCAACAGCACATTAAAAGGATCATACACCATGATCAAGTGGGATTTATTCCAGGGATGCAAGGATTCTTCAATATACACAAATCAATCAATGTTATACACCACATTAACAAATTAAGGAATAAAAACCATATGATCAACTCAATAGATGCAGAAAAAGCTTTTGATAAAATTCAACACCAATTTATGATAAAAACTCTCCAGAAAATGGGCATAGAGCGAACTTACCTCAATGTAATAAAGGCCATATATGACAAACCCACAGCAAGCATCATACTCAACAGTGAAAAACTGAAAGCATTTCCACTAAGATCAGGAACAACATAAGGACGTCCACTCGAGCCACTCTTATTCAACATAGTTTTGGAAGTCCTAGCCACAGCAATCAGAGAAGACAAAAATAAAAGAAATACAAATTGGAAAAGAAGAAGTAAAACTCTCACTGTTTGCAGATGACATGATGCTATACATAGAAAATCCTAAAGCTGCCACCAGAAAACTACTAGAACTAATCAATGAATTTGGTAAGGTTGCAGGACACAAAATTAATGCACAGAAATCTCTTGCATTCCTATACACCAACAGCAAAAAATCAGAAAGAGAAATTAAGGAAACACTCCCATTTACCATTGCAACAAAAAGAATAAAATACCTAGGAATAAACCTGCCTAAGAAGGCGAAAGACTTGTACTCAGAAAACTATAAAACACTGATGAAAGAAATCAAAGATGACATAAACAGATGGAGAAATATACCATGTTCTTGGATTGGAAGAATCAATATTGTGAAAATGACTGTACTACCCAAAGCAATCTACAGATTCAGTTCAATCACTATCAAACTACCAATGGCATTCTTCACCATTGAATTAGAACAAAAAATTTTACAGTTTGTATGGAAACACAAAAGACCCCAAACAACCAAAGCAATCTTGAGAAAGAAAAACGGAGTTGGAGCAATCAGGCTCCCCGACTTCAAACTATACCACAAAGCTACCATAATCAAGGCAGTATGGTACTGGCACAAAAACAGAACTATAGATCAATGGAACAGGATAGAAAGCCCAGAGATAAACCCATGCACATATAGTCACCTTATCTTTGATAAAGGAGGCAAGAATACACAATGGAGAAAAGACCGCCTCTTCAATACATGGTGCTGGGAAATTTTGACAGCTACATGTACAATAATGAAATTAGAATGCTTCCTAAAACCATAAACAAAAGTAAACTCAAAATGGATTAAAGACCTAAATGTAAGGCCAGGCACTAGCAAACTCTTAGAGGAAAACATAGGGAGAACACTCTATGGCATAAATCACAGCAAGAATGTCTTTGACGCACCTCCTAGGGAAATGGAAATAGAAACAAAACTAAACAAATGGCCATGCCTCTCTCTCGCTTTGTCACAGCTTACCCTTCACACTACCAAACGTAAGGTAGATAGCTAGTGGGAAGCAGCCACATAGCACAGGGAGGTCAGCTCGCAAAGACAAAAATAAACAAATGGGACTTAATTAAACTTAAAAGCTTTTGCATAGCAAAGGAAACCATAAACAAGACAAAAAGACAACCCTCAGAATGGGAGAAAATATTTGCAAATGAAACAACAGACAAAGGATTAATCTCCAAAATATACAAACAGCTCATGGAGCTCAATATCAATAAAACAAACAACCCAATCCAAAAACAGGCAGAAGACCTAAATAAACATTTCTCCAAGGAAGACATACAGATGGCCAAGAGGCACATGAAAAGATGCTCAACATCACTAATTATTAGAGAAATACAAATCAAAACTACAAAGAGGTATCACCTCACACCGATTAGAATGCCCATTATTTAAAAATCTAGAAACAGTAAATGCTGGAGATGGTGTGGAGAAAAGGGAAGCCTCCTGCACTGTGGGTGGGAATGTAAATTGATATAGCCACTATGGAGAACACTATGGAGGTTCCTTAAAAAACTACAAATAGAACTGCCATACAACCCAGCAATCCCACTACTGGGCATATACCCTGAGAAAACCATAATTCAAAAAGAGTCATATATCACAATGTTCACTACAGCTCTATTTACAATAGCCAGGACATGGAAGCAACCTAAGGGTCCATCGACAGACAAATGGATAAAGAAGATGTGGCACATATATACAATGGAATATTACTCAGCCATAAAAAGAAACAAAAATGACTTATTTGTAGTGAGGTGAATGGATCTAGAATCCATCCTACAGAGTGAAGTAAGTCAGAAAGAGAAAAACAAATGCCGTACGCTAACGCATATATATGGAATCTAAAAAATAAAGGGCTTCCCTGGTGGCGCAGTGGTTGGGAGTCCGCCTGCCGATGAAGGGGACACGGGTTCGTGACCCGGTCTGGGAAGATCCCACATGCCGTGGAGCGGCTGGGCCCGTGAGCCGTGGCCGCTGAGCCTGCGTGTCTGGAGTGTGTACTCCGCAACGGGAGGGGCCACAACAGTGAGAGGCCCGCGTGACGCAAAAAAAAAGAAAAAGGAAAAAAAAATGGTTCTGAAGAACCTAGGGGCAGGACAGGAATAAAGACGCAGACATAGAGAATGGACTTGAGGACACAGGGTGGGAGGGAGAAGCTGGGGTGAAGTGAGAGTAGCATCAACGTATATACACTACCAAATGTAAAATAGATAGCTAGTGGGAAGCAGCCGCATAGCACAGGGAGATCAGCTCGGTGATTTTGGATGACCTAGAGGGGTGGGAAGCGGAAGGTGGGATAGGGAGGGTGGGAGGGAGGCTCCCGAGGGAGGGTATATGGGGACATGTGTATGCATATGGCTGATTCACTTTGGTGTATGACAGAAACTAACACAGTACAGTGAAGCAATTATAGTCCAATAAAGATGTATTAAAGAAAAATTAACCAAGGATGTGAAAGCACACTGAAAAATGTAAAACACTGATGAAAGGAACTGAACAGACACAAATAAATGGAAAGCTATCATTTATTGGATGCAAAGAATACTGGTTAAATGTCCGTTCTACCCAAAACAGTGTTCAAATTCGAAGCAAGCCTGCTCAAAATTCCAATGGCATTTTTCACAGAAACGGAACAAACATTCCTAACATTTGTGTGGAAACACAAATGACCCAGAAGAGCCAAAGGGATTCTGAGGAAGGAGAACGGGCTGGAGGCGTCTCCGTCCCCGATTTCACACTACATTACGAAGCTACAGTCCCCAAAAAGTGGGGAATTGGCACAAAAACAGGCACTCGCACCAGAGGAACAGAGCAGAGAGCCCAGGAGTTAACCTACAGGCATGTGGTCAGTTAATTCACAAGAAAGGAGCCAAGAACATACACCAGGGAAAGGACAGTCCCCTCAATAAACGGTGCTGGGAAAACCAGACGCCACTCGCCAAAGAACAACACTGCGCTCTGTCTACACTACAAACAAAAGGGGCCAAAAACCCAGTTTTCCACATCAAGCCCTTCCTCTCCTGGGTCCTCTGAAGACAGACACCTGCAGCGGTCAGCCACGCACAGGAACCTTCTGCCCACTTTTCCTCACCTTTTCCCTCAGCGGCATCACCTCCCGCCAGGTCCTGAGACCAGGCTCCTGTCAGCATGAACTGGACCCCACAGTGTCCCAAAGCTGAAGGCCCAGCGGGTCCTGAGGAGACCCGGCTTCGGTTAGTGTGGACTCTACCCCGGCTTGTCCCGAAGCCCGGCCGTCAGCATGGACTCGGCCCCGCGTGTCCCAGAAGCCAAAGCCCCAGGGGGTCCTGAGGTGGCAGGGCTCCCATCAGCTGTGCGCTGCGCCAAGTCCGCAGGCAGAACGCGCCTTCCCGCGGAGGGGGGCCAGGGAGGCGGGCTCACGTTCCCTGCCAGCCAATGGGAACGTGCAGACCAAGCCACCTCCCAGTTCAGTGGAGGCTCCGCCCCTGAGGGCACTTCTGCAGCATCCACTAAAATGTGGAAATTCAAACTGATATACAGTCAAGTATCCCATGACTTCTCCAAAATAGTTAAGGAACAATTAACTGGAAACTGTATGAAATGAAATGACCGTAGACACAAACTTTAAAACTTACACCGAATTCATGCAAATTTATTATCAGACATTTAAAATGCAAAGCTATCAAAATTACATAGAAACACAGAAGAAAATCTACATGACATTGGGTTTGGTCTGTAGACACACAAACAGCCAATCCACAAAAGAAAAAAATGTCGTGGACTTTATAAAAACTAAAGATTTCTACTCTGAAACACCTTATTCAGAAAGTCAAAAGACAAGCCACAAACTGGGAGAAAAATATTTGTAAACCACATATCCGATAAAGAATTTGGACTAATTTGGACTAAAAACAGGTAAAGAGTTCTAAAACAATCCCATTAAAAAAAATGGGTTAGGATTTGAACAAGACACCTGGCTAAAAAAGATATACAGATAGTAAACCACATATCCGATAAAGAATTTGGACTAATTTGGACTAAAAACAGGTAAAGAGTTCTAAAACAATCCCATTAAAAAAAATGGGTTAGGATTTGAACAAGACACCTGGCTAAAAAAGATATACAGATAGTAAAAATCATACAAAAATGTCATATACTATTAGAGAATTACAAATTAAAATCATGAGATATCACAGCACACCTATTAGGATTGCTAAACTCCAAAAATATGACAATATCAATTGCTGGAGGGTGAAGAACAACAGAAACTCTCCCTCATAGCTGGGGGGATGCAGCCACTTTGTAAGACAGTTTGGCAGTGGCTTACAAAGTGGCTTACAAAGCCAAGACAGTGGCTTACAAAGTGCAGCCACTTTGTAAGACAGTTTGGCAGGTTTTTTTTCCAAAGCTAAACAAGTCTCACCTTGGGATCCAACAATCATGCTTCCAGTATTTAGGCAACTGCTTTGAAAATCTATGTCCAAATGCAAACAAGGTTGCAATTATGCACAGCAGCACTATTCATAATGGCTAAAAACTTGAAGAAATCAAGATATCCTTCAATAGATCAGAGTGAAAATTGTTTTTCCTCCCATACACATGCAGTGGAATACTACTCAGCAATAAAAAGGAATGAACCATCGACCCATGGAAAGACATGGATAAATCTTCAGTATATATTGTTAAGTGAAAGAATCCAGTCTGAGGCGGCTGCACACAGTATGATCCCATTTATGACATTTTGGGAAAGGCAAAGCTACATAGATGATAAGCAGATCATGGGTTGGGGGGTTTGAAGTGATACTTTATGATGGATACCTGTCACTATGCATTTGTCTAAGCCCATAGATTTGTATAGCCCAAGGGGTCAATCAAAATTTATTCAAATGTAGTTATTTAGGGTGTAGGAATATTGCAGGATGGAATACTCAATGTGACAGAATCTAAATGTATTAGAAAGGCATGAAAAAATCTCACTGTAGGGGATGGGGTAAAAGGTGCTGACCTAAGTTACCTTTGGAAATGAACAGGATCTGTATGTAAACTAAAGGCAAAATGGACCATATATAAACAGTGGGCTTTATTTTACGAAGTTTTCTCCAGGGTGTAGTAGCTAACAATTCTGAAACCTCTGCACATGTAACCTGGAAAGGAGCAATGCACAGATAAATGGCAGATGGTGGGAGCCAGGGAGCCAGCCACAGCCTTGCTGTGGGAGTGGGAAGTTACAGATAAGCAAGGGGAGAGCCTCTGCCCTCGTAATCCTGTATCTGGGCTTCCTGGGAGGATGCTGACTGGCCGGGGGAAATACACACATCTTCACACTGGAAAGACCCTGCAAACATAGGAACCTCACACCCCATCTTTCCACCATAACTGCTGGAAACACTCATCCCTCCATAATCAGTCAATTGCAGCTTTTTAGACATTCTCACCCCCAGGCGGATAAAGGAGCATGAGGGTCTTTCTTACCCCTAAGCTGTCCCAGAATCCAGGCTCTGGGGGTGGAGCCAAGTTGGGGGTTCCTGGGCCTCTGACCAGGAGGTGAGAGGAGGGAGGAAGACCAGTCCTGAGGACAGAGGTTCCCTCAAGTCTGTGAGCCCAGGAGCCCCGATGGTGTTCATTCTCAGTGCAGACATGGGTGGGGCCTGCAGTGGTTCTCTGTTCCCCCTGGGCCCTTTGATGAAGCCATGGCAGCACTGGGCCCAGACGGCTCCTGGCGGTGTCTCAAACTCTGACACAGCAGTTTTACAAAGGAACAGGAGAGTGGAGCAGAGCCCCTGACGGCCACTCCTTTCTGGCTCTGAGTTGCTTCCACCAGGACTGCAGTCACCTGCACGTAGTCTGCTGTGACCTACCTGCCCCCACTGGCCTTTCCTCTCCCTCCCTGGGATGATTCCCATGACATTTCCAGCCCGGACCCCTCTCCCAGGCCAGATGCCTCTGTCCAGCCGCTGCACCCCCATCTCACCTTGAGGGCGAACAGGCCCCTCAGAGGACTGGGCCAGCAGCTCCCCACACCCAGGAGCAACCCCACCTTCCCAGGTTGCTGAGCCCAGGCACTGGGTATAACCGAGCAGGACCCTACGGGGCCTTCCCAGGACAGGCCCCTCCCCCACATCCTCTGCTGTAGCTCTTCTCTGAAGCACCCGGATAACAGGGTCTGACGCACGCTTCCTCCACCACCAAGTGGAAGAAAGTAACTACTTGATGGTCATGAACAGGTAGCCCCGGAGCTTCTGGGACCTAAGAATTTATAATGTTAACCGCCTGTTACCTCACCATCAGCCAGAGAATTGTGCACCAGCTGATCACATACCCTGCGACACCCCTCCTTCACCTGGCCTTTAAAATTGCTTTGCTGAAAACTTTCAGGGAATTCGGGGTTTTAGAGCACAAGCCACCTGTCCTCCTTGTATTGGCACTTTTACAATTAAAGCTGCACTTTCCTTCACCACACCTGGTGACAGTAGATTGGCTTTACTGCACTCGGGAGAGCCGACCCAAGTTTGGTTCGCTAACACTGGGGTCTCCCAGTCTCCCACTCTCCTTGTGCCCCAGTGGCTGTCAGCTCCTCCTCCAGAGTCTGTGGCCAGTCCCCACACTAATTCCCCTCTATGCCCACAGCCCTGGCCCAAGCCCAATCTGGTGCCTGGTTCCTCCAACAGGCCTGACAAAGCTCCCTGCCCACACGGTGCGTCTCACATCCCACCCCAACCTGGTCTTTCTGAAGCATAAATGAGACTGACTCTCTCCCACCTGTAATCCCCCAAATGTTTCCCCACTTTCGCTAGCGTATCTGCTGGGAGAGACATCTGCCAAGGCCCTGAGAGTCCCCGGCATCCCCACTAGGCTGCCGGCTCCTGAGTTCCCTGACAAGGGGCACCTCAGCAGATCAGGAGACACAGCAGGAAACCCCAGAACTGCTCACCTCAGGACGGGGCAGGCACTGCCACGGCCTGATCAGAGAGAGCAGAGAAGGCTTCCCCAGCTGGGACACACACTCTGCACAAGCGGCCTCTCCTTGAGCCATTACATCACTTCGTGTGACTTGAGGGAAGGAAGGACCAAAGCACACTTGGTTCCTAAGGAGGATGGTATAGGCTCAGTCACGTCCCCCCAAATTCACATGCTGAATCCCTAACCCCAGGACCCCAGGATGCGGCTGTATTTGGAGATGGGATTTTTACAGAGGTGATCAAGGTAAAAATGAGGTCACAGGGTGGATCCTAATCTAATAGGATTGATGTCCTACAAGAAGAGATTAGGACACAGATAGGCACAGGGGGAGACCATGTGAGGACCTGGGGAGAAGACGGCTGTCTAAGCACCAAGGAGAGAGGCCTCAGGAGAAGCCAGCATGCACACACCTTGATCTCCGACAGCATCCAGGACTGGGAGATAGGTCTGTTATGCAAGCTGCCCTGTCTGTGCTATTTGTTACAGCAGTCCTGAGCAGACTCACACACAGGGTAACTCAGGGCTCAGACTGTCCAGAGCCCACTCTCCATTCCCCTGTACATGAGTTACAGGAGCCCCAGGACCTGAGGAGGGGGTCCCTGACAGGAGGCATAAGATAGAAGATGCTAGGCATTAACATGACTGCATTCACGTTAAACGTGCCTGAAGTCCATTCACTTGAGATGGTTTTGTCCTGTATGTACTTCGGCACCTTCAGTCTGAACTGCAGATCTTTGGCTTCACCACCTCCACTGAGAGCATTAGCTTCACCTGCTATGAACCACCTCCTATAGGATTTCCAGAACCACAAAGCATCAAAGAGCTCATGCTGATGTGTAATCATGTTTCACAGGACCCAGAGTCTGTGCGCTAGCTTCTGGGCAACCCTCACAGCAGAGCCGTGCAGCTGCCCACCAGATCCCATTTCCCTTTTTCCTGCTCACAGCTACCATGCACCTCCCAGGTTTCCCACCCCTTGCAACTGGGACCCAGTGTCTCCTGTTACCAGGGGAAATGGTGGAGGTGGTGAGGACCTTGACAAGCCTAAATCCTAGGACGGAGGACATCATGCCCACGTGGTCACCCCACCCTGCTGGTTGGAGCCCTCACCTGGAAGCAGGGAGGAGAAACCAGGGGGACAGAGCCTGGGCCCTGACACCCACCTGCCCTGGACTCTTACATGAAGCGGACAGAGACATCTTGAGCTTCAGCCCATTTCTGGGGGGATACTTTGTTCTAGTAACAAACCTTTGCCTTAAAATCCAAGGTGCTTTACAAACCCCTCCCCAGCTTTAACAGAAAGTAAGGTTTAATTTAATCACAAAATAAACTTATGAAGAATTTACAAGGCAAAGAAACTTAGGTTTTGGATATTCAATTCGTGAAGAATCTAAACAGAGTTTGGGCTTGGGGCAGTAAATTAAAGACGTACCAAAGGTTGTTTATATGGGCTTCTGCACCTTTCACATGAGAGACTTATTTCCTGCTTTCAGGGATAGAGTGTCCCTCTTGCATCAGCCATTTATTAAGTAACTTTAATTCAAAATAATCAGTACGCCACTGTGAAGCTGCCCTCTCTGAGACCCAACAATACACGGAGATGGGGATACATGCATATATCCTTGCATTATCAGCTGAGCACTTTTACCTCCTATATGTAACTTTTTGTTTTTTTTGCGGTACGCGGGCCTCCCACTGCCGTGGCCCTCCCACCCTGGACCAGGGCATGAACCCGCATCCCCCACATTGGCAGACAGACCCTCAACCACTGCGCCACCAGGGAAGCCCCTATATGTAACTTTTTAATACCATTCTCTAGTAAAAGGAACAAGAGCTCTTTGGAAAAATGGCTGACACTAAGACTGACACAGTGAATGTAGGAGCCGGGAGAATCTTGAATCTTATATCAGAACGTAAGGAAGTACCAAGAAAAAAGAAATCCACAGGATGGATTTATGTCAAAGGAAAAGAGGAGCCAATGGAAAGAGTTCTCATTAGCCAAAGTGGGAATGAACTTAGCAACCAAATCTGTACCACTGGATTATAACACAAATTCTAAACAAACAAACAAACAAAAAAACTATCCACAGGTGTCCATGCTAGTAAAACTAAGTAACTGCATAGAGTTTTTGTTTCTTTTTATTTGTATGTTTGTTTGTTTGTTTGTTTTGTGAATGGGGTTGAATACAAGTCTCCTATTTAGAAGAATGCCAAATAATTGATGTAGACACTCAGCCATCCATGGAGTGTGGAGGTGGAGCTAACTCCTGTCTCCATAGGTGCTGGTTCCCAAAGTGACTTCCTCCTAAAGAACGCACACAGTATGGAAATGGGAGAAAAATTAACTTCATTATATGGTGAAGTTAATGGTAGTGACAAACACTACCTAGCCAGGTGACCAAAGTTAATATTAACAGTGATAAGTTGGCCTTGAGAACCTGTTGCCTTGATACAAAGTGATGAGAAAGCACTTTACCGGGCTTCCCTGGTGGCGCAGTGGTTAAGAATCCGCCTGCCAATGCCTGGGACATGGGTTTGAACCCAGGTTTGGGAAGATCCCACATGCAGCGGAGCAACTAAGCCCGTGTGCCACAACTACTGAGCCTGTGCTCTAGAGCCTGCAAGCCACAACTACAGAGCCTGTGTGCCACAACTACTGAGCCCGCATGACTAGAGCCCATGCTCCACTGCAAGAGAATCCACCACAATGAGAAGCCCGCGCGCAGCAACGAAGACCCAACGCAGCCAAAAATAAATAAAATTAAAAAAAAAAAGAAAGCACTTTACCTCTGTGACCTACTTACTCAAAACCCGTAACTCATACCTAATCATGAGAAAAACACCAAGTAAATCCCAATGCGGGACAGTCTACAAAATACTGACCAGTCCCCCTCACTAATGTCAAGGTCATAGAAGCAAGCAGAGTCTGAGAAACTGCTAAAGCTCAGAAGAGCCTAAACAGACATGATGACTAAATGTCACATGATACCCTGGATGGCATCCTGGAAGAGAAAAAGTTAGAATGAAGAAAACCCAAATGAAATATGGATTTCAGTTAATAATAAGGTATCGATATTTGTTCATTAATTGTGACAATTCTGTAAAAAAAAAAAAAAAAACTAGAACGAGAGGAAAAAATAAAAGTGAAATAGGAGAAACCTATTGCATCGCACTAGAAATCTAGAGCAAATGGGCAACTTCCTAGTAAAAACACATCAACAAAATGGAACGTAACTATGGAAAATACAAACAGAACAATTAGCCATCAAAGGACCTGTTCCCCACACTGCTTGTCCCCACATCATTCTGAGACTTCACTCTCCTGAGACAGGGAAGGAACAGAGGCAGAACAATCGGCAGCTCCCCTTAGATCCGACCACATTCAGTGTCTTCATCTCCCCCAGCCATGCCCCACCCAGTAGGACACTCAAGGGAGTCTCAGGGATTATTGGTTCTGATGTGTCAGCTCTGAATTTTTGATTCCAAGGGACCGGACACACTTAGTAAAGTAAAATAAATCAATATTTTTTAAAACGATTTATTTATTATTTATTTATTTTTGGCCGTGTTGGGTCTTTGTTGTGGCACACGGGCTTCTCTCTAGTTGTGGCAGCGGGTTTTCTCTTCTCTAGTTGTGACGTGCAGGCTCCAGAGTGCGTGGGCTCTGTAGTTCGTGGCAAGCAGACTTTAGTTGAGGCAGGTGAGCTCAGTAGTTGTGGCACGTAGGCTTAGTTGCCCCGCGGCATGTGGGATCTTAGCTCCCTGACCAGGGATCGAACCCGCGTCTCCCACATTGTAAGGCGGATTCTTTACCACTGGACCACCAGGGAAGTCCCCCAATATTTTTAAATGATAGAAATAAATTAATAACGGTCAGAGACAGGTTTAAGAGTGGATTTGACCTGGCAGTTCTGGTGGCTCACTCTCTTGCAGTGTGGTCTGGTCTCTCTCCAATCCTTTGTCCTGTAAATGCCTTTGGGTGGCCCCATTCAGAGGAACAGTCTCTCTCACTCCATCCAGGGCTTCCTGGAGCAACTCCAGGCTGACACCCACTCAATGTCCATTTAGCCAGAAAGGAAGAGCTTCAGTTAAGGTCAGGGGCTGTGGTCACCCATCCAGGGCTCTTGCTGTCCTCCCTTGATGGCAGGAAGCTCTTCGACTAGCTAAAATAGCAACTTTGCTGTTGGTGGTAAACTCAAGACTCTTGCTTTGGGCATCACATCCGAGGCTGGCCCTGATTGCCTGTGTACCTCAAAAGGCACACAGACTTCATTTGCATCGCTGGGAGGTGGGAGCCCAGGAGTCACACCTGCCCTCTGACTGTATTAATCGCCCATCTCCACAGAACACATCTGCTCATTTTCCTGTCTCTGCTCTCTCCTTTACAGAGAACAGAAACCAAATGGTAGGTGGTAAGGAAACTGTTACTCAACGGAGCAGCGTCTCAAGGATTATTCTGTACCATGGAAGCCACAGTTGGCTGGCTTTCCAGAGGCCACAGGGACTGGGTCCAGGATGCACATGGCTCCTGGAGACCACGCAGCCTCAGTGGGAAAACACCAGTTGAGAAGCCACTTGCTCCCATACCTCTGATTTTTCATAAGTATGAATGTCAAAGGTTTGCAACAACCCGAAGGCCAGAGGATTGCAGGGCCACGATCTGCTGTACGCTGAGGGTGGCCAGGGCCACACTCAATGTCTGGAGGGTTATATCCTCTTGGAAGGCTGGGAGGCTATGAGGGAGGAGGTCCTTTTCTCAATCACGGGGATGTAGGGAACTGAAACATCCCAAGGGGCCGTCAACGCTGCCCAGGTAGCTGTTCAATTGCCCAGCAGCAATGTCAGCTCAGTGACTGGCCACAGGGGCTTGACAGGGCCCAGGCAGGCCTGAGCTGGAGGACCACAGATGCCTGCCTGGATGGTCAGCGGTCAAGGGATATTCTGAGATTTTATTATCTACTACTACCCACTCAAATGGGACGAAGGATGCAGCCAGTCCTGAAGGGCACCGCCAGCCCTCAAGAAGGCAGCATATGGGGACTGGCAGCGCTACAGCCTTGCATGCATGCCAACACGTCCCACTGAGTGCACTGCATGTCAGGGCTGGGCTGGAAGCTGGGTACAGCCCCACCCTCCTCATGTTGGTGGCAGGGGAACTTCCTGACTTCTGAGGCTCTCCACAACCACAGACTGAGGTTAAGTTGGAGATGAAACAGTCAGCAACCAGAGCAGACATTTCATTCATCTTCTTTAGAGTCCAGGATGCAGAGAGGAAGTAGAGGCAGAGCAGAAAACCAACGGTCCAGCTCGACCCCGCATTACTTGCACCAGGTGAGTCCTGTCCATCGTGGAGGCTCAGATAGACGAGAGAGGGGAAGGGGAAGCAGGCCTATTAGATGGTGATCACTAGGTGTGTAAAGTGTGAGTACTGTCTGGTTTTCTTTTTATTTACAGGAAAGTCCATTTTTCAATCATTAAGATGTACTATTAGTAAAATAAAAAGATTAAAATTGTATACACCTTTTCACACGCCCCTCACTAAATATGAATTCTGTAGAAGGTACACATCTTCAGACATCTATTCTTACAAGAGTCGTGGATTTACTTACTAAAAGCTGGCTGGAATCAACACAGGTGACTTTGCAGTTTTAGGATTGCCTGGGTCCGTGGCTTGCTGGGCTGCAGTTCCTACTTTCCACCTCTGTAAGATGCAGGTGGAGAAGCAACGGTGAGACCTGTCTCTCTGTTAGCTGTTCAGCTAGGACTTTGAGGCACTTACCCTGTGCAGGATGTGGTAGCAGACGCATGGGTCACAGCAGGAACAGAGTACTTGGTCTCGGCCCTTAGATGACCCAGAGTGGATATTAGATACTCAGCCAACAACCAGAAAAGAGAGTCCACACATCTTACCTCCCTTCTACGAACATGCGCCGCTCAGGAACACAGGACACAGAAACTGGGCAGATATAGAGTTTAAATGCAGAATCTCTGGGACTTCCCTGGTGGTCCAGCGGTAAAGACTCAGGGCTTCCACTGCAGGGGGGCAGGTTCAATCCTTGGTGGGGGAACTAAAATCCCACATGCTGCATGGCCCAGCCTAAATAAATAAATACATAAAATCAGAATTTCTGTTTTCAAGGTGCTGGCTGATGGGGGAGACAGAGAATAATCCCTGTGCCCCTCCCCAGAGTGGAAGTGCCAGAGCCGGCCACAGTCGAGGATCCCTATGGGGGATGAGGGATGGGAGGGGCAGCCGCAGGAGGAGGAGGGTTGATGAGGAAGGGAAGGGACCCAGGGCTCCGGCCAGCGAGCCTGCCTCACAAGGTAGGCCCGGGAGACACTGTGTGGACAGGACCACAGGCCCCTGAGGATGGGGGCTGAGCTGCTGAGCTGCTGGTGGGAACAGGGGGGCAGCCCTGATAGAGGGTTGGGAGGCTCCAGAGTTTAGAGCAAGCCCTGGGCCCCTGTGAGGAGTATGCAGGGGAGCGAGGCCCTGCAGAGAGCAGCTAGGAAAGGCTGCACGCATCCAAGCAGACGCCAGAACAAGATTGCGCCAGGGGACCATGTGCAGGAGGTAGATGAGATTGGGTGACTGCTGGGCAGGTGGGGTGGGATGGCAGACAGGGGGCACATCACGGGGAGCGTCTAGGAGCAGCAATCTGGGGAGAGAGGAGGGAGGGCAGAAACGATGAGATTCGCTGTATAGGTCAAGCCATAGTGACAAGAGTCCAGACGGTCTGCCTGAGTGCATGATTTAGATCTTGTGAAATATGAGTAGGAAGGAAGGAGGAAAGAGGAACCCAAGTTCTGCTACGTGCTTATTACCACTTGGAGGACAGGAGGAATGTGAAGATTCCACAGTGAGTGAAAGTCTGAGCAGTTATTCTCCCAGTAAAATGGGGACATCCAGGACTAATCAAGGAGAAGACAGCAGAAGGAATGCAGACGTGTGGACATGGGGGAATGAACAGGACCAGAGGCCAGGAGAGGATAGTCTGAGGGAACCCAGTGGCCTTCCAGTTTGTCCTTGGGCTTTTTAGTAAGACACGCTAGAACAGCTAGATTGGGTGCATATTGAGGACAGAGGGCCTCTGGTTAAAGGACTGGGTATCAAACTGGGTGTTGCCTGAATCCAAACCTTGTCTTCCTTAGGCTAAGGAAGTTCCTTGTTCACTTTCTTCATGTGCTACTGTGAGTTTTATAATTGCGTACTGGAGCACCACCTTCCAGGAAGATTTCCACCCAGTTCTAAGAGTGCTGGGTTAACCCATAACAATCTAGAATGAATAAACTGTATCCAGACAAGGACAGACAGAGAGACAGAAAATGACAGTGTGGTGTGACGAGTGCTATGACAGGGAACATTCAGGGGAACAACGAAGCCAGCAGGAGGACCAAGGGGCTGTGCTGGGCCGGCCAGACCGGGGTGTGGGGTGGAGAGCCTCGGCGAGGAAGGACGCAGTTGTTTCCTTGAACGGCTACAGGTGTTGGTTTGGCGGGAGGTCACCGGACCAGAAAATGACCAGCAGGGGACGCTGAGGGGAAGACCAGGCACCAGGAAAAGGCAACTGCTGCCCCAGCTCAAGACATTCAGCCGGCACCTCGGGTTCACCCAGGCCTGCTCTGGCCTTCTGTTCCTCTAATACAGGCCACCAAGGCAGCTCTGGGCAAAACTGTGCCCTCGCTCACCTCCCACCCAGCCCCCTCCTCACCCACTTTGGGTCTTGATGAACCCAGAGCAGCAGGGATGCCTACCATCCTCCCAGTCGGGGGTCAAAGTCTATAAGCTCATCCCAGCGAGCCAGCCCTCTGGGGTCCTTCCAGCACACTCCCAAGGGTAGTGATGGAGATGCAGCTGGAATCCAAATTGCACAGCCTGCTCACTTCACCTTCCGTCGTTAAGAAAAAGGTCTTTACCTGTGGAACATACTTTGCATTTACACATTCACCCCATTTTTGGTCCTTTAAAAAATACATTTTCTTAGGGACTTTTACACCAAAGTGTCTTCTGGAAAGCAAACGTTCAGTAATAAGATTTATTTTCAGTACAGTTTCGTTTTATGTACAAGTATGTGTACTTAAAGAGGGCTGTGTATAAAGTGATATGCTTAGTTTGCCATTTCTTTGAAGTCTGAGGCATCTGACAGTGAGCGTGCCTGACGTTTACGATTGCTGCTTTCATAGAGTACTGTTTTCCTGCCTTTATGTCCAGACCCAAGGATGAGGAACAAAGGCACTGCAAAATGTCTTCAGGAATCTGCAAACCCCGCTTCTTACAGGAGCTAAAGGTTAAGGACCAGGACAGTGAAAGGGTGTGCGGGGCAGGGAATAGCAAGTAACCAAGGCAAGGTGTCTGCGACCAGCCCACCTCCTCCGTCAGGAGCTGCACCTGGAGCTGGTCTCTGTGTTTGGGCAGCCCTTGTGCTTCACAGAAGCGGTGCTGACCCAGGGTGGAGCAGCTGGCCACAGACACCACCTGCCAAGCACCCACTCTCAGTCCTGAGCTAAGGTTAAACCATAATTACATTTATTTGCTTATTTACTGTGACAGGCAATGTGCTCAGTACTTGGAGTGACTATATTCTCCCTTATTTTATTTTTTTAAACCACTTTATGAAGGTATCATTGACATACGGAAAGCTGTACATAATTAATATATATGCAACTTCGTGAGTATGGAGACAGATTACACCCATGAAACCATCACCACAACCTACACCGTAAACATATCTGTCACTCCAAAGGTTTGCTCCTGACCTATTCATTCCTTTATTTATTATTATTCCTATTATCATCATTTGTGTGTATGGTAAGAACACTTAAGAAAGGAACCATCCTCTTAGTACATTTTAAGCACACAATACAGTATTGTTAACTACAGGCACCATATTATACAGCAGAACTCCAGAACTTGCTCATCTGGCATAACTGAAACTTTGTGCCCTTGGACTATAGCAGCTCCCAATTTCTCAGGGACTCAGAAGGGGTAACCTATTGTCTCGGGCCTTGACAGCTGGGAGGAAGCAGAGCCTTGGTGTCTTCCTGCTCTGTCCAGACCTGTGCGCGGTCGATAAATGCTCTGCTCCTGGCTGCAGCCCCTTGCTCACACGCCCTGGTATAAAACCCCAAGTTTGGATCCCGGGCCACCCATGCATGAGTGGCAGAAACCCTTCCCAGGGACCTCCCTCTGCCAAGTTTCCTTAGCCTTCTCCCTCCCTCCCTCCCTCCCATGCCTCTCCTTGCTTCCCCTGAAGAAGGGGTTAGTGCAGAAAAGCGAAGCCCAGCGGCTACAATCACACACACACACACACACACACACACACACACACACACACACACACACACACACACACGCACACACACACGCACACACACGCACACACACGCACTGCTCCCTGCTGTGAGCGCTGCTCTGAGTGGTCAGTGCATTCACACATTAAGCCTCATGACAACCTCTGGAGGGGAGTCCTCACTGCACCCCTATTTCACAGATGAGGGCCAGACGCCCCTAACCTGTGGCTCACCTGGCTCCAGCCACAGCCACCTCGGGTTCTAGGAGACTCTGCTGGATCTTTTCCACAAATCCCTTCGGGACCTACAGGCTCTTAACTAATCTCCAAGGGCAAGTTACTCAAGTTCATCTGAAAATCACCCCTGGCAGGTTTCTAGCCAGCTACGAGCACATGAAAAACTGAAGACAGATGGGAGAGCCCAGGTTACAGAAGAGGACGAAGCAGCTGCTTTGCTGGCAAAGTAGGAGAGGGGAGAGATTCTGCAAGCTTTCTTCTCGGAAAGAAGGTGTGTGGCTGGGAAGGAGGGACGTGTGTACCATCTCGAAGCCCCGTCCTGAGGAAGGCGTACACCCTGGGCCACGGCCAAGTGCCAGCCAATGTCTTCAGAAGGGAAGGAAAATATAAAATAGGTAGCTCTGCTTAGAGTGTCTGAGATGGAGCTGTGAGGGGCAGACGCCAGCGTCACCGCACTCCAGCACATGTTCATGCCCAGAGGCACATCCTCCACGGGGAATTGTGGACATTTGCAGAACGTCATCTGCCCTTTTTCTGCACAGATGAAGAACCTGAGAATCACAGAACTGAAGTCTCCCGTGGAGGAGCACGCACCGTTTACAGGTTGTAAATAGTTTCAGGAGGTCCCCACTGCTGACCAAGCCCCCAGCTTCACGTGCATTTAGGCACACCGGTGGGTCAAGAGTCAGGCAGGACCCTTTTGCAAAGCTGCCCCACTAAGCTTCCACTCTAATAAGGTTTGGATTACAGAAATGCATACTTATGGCAGAAGTGTTCAAAATGCAGAAGATAACTGAGAAGATGTCAAAATTCCCTGTGATTCCCTCCCAAGAGATACCCTCCACTAACCTACCGACCCAGCCGTCTCCTTTCAGCCTCAGGCTGAGCCCCTCTGGCCTGGACTTTAGTCTGGCGTGGACACCACACCCCGCACTACCCCTAGATGTCCAGTGTAAAGTTGGCAGCGTGCTGGGGCTTGGGGATGGGGCCGTCGGTGCCTGGGAGAGCCTTCTGAAGAGGTGAGCTCTGAAAGGCCCAGGCTGTGGAGTAGGGTGTGAGGCTGTGTCTTCATCACACCTCTGCTACTTATCAGTTGACCCTGGGGTCTCGTGACTCAAGGGTGCTCCACAGAGCAGCCACCACCTCACTACTAATTGGCCTAATTTGTCTCTTTCTACCCCAAATATACATTGTACATTACCAGTGAGACCAAGACCAAGCCTGCTAGCACCAAATCCAGCAGCCACTCCCTCTGGCTTTTCAGACCCTGCTCAACAACAGAGGGGAGGGTGGGGTAAGGTGCACCCTGAGTCCATGGAATTCGGGGAGCTAACAAGGCCGTCAGTTCCCAGATCCTAAGGCCAGGGCACTGGGTCACTCACCAAGAGTGGACAGCAAAAGGTCCTTACATTTGACCAAGCTACAGGAGAGGACCATCACTCCCTTGTGGGCAGGAAGAGGGTTGGGCTGTCACCTGAGCTTCTCCTGGAGGCCAGCATTACCACATACATAGGTTTCTCATCCTCAGCACTGCTGACATTCTGGGCTGAATCATTCTCTGTGGTGGAGTTCGTCCTGGGCATTGTAGTGTGTTTAGCAGCATCCCTGGCCACCTGCCACTAGCCCACCCTCCAGACATTGCTAGGTGTCCCTGAGGAGGGAGGGTAAAACTGTTCTGTTCAGGAACCCCTGCACTTACTCTGCTGCTCTGGCCAGCCCAGGGGCCACCATGCATGCAGGACTCACCTCCTAACCAGGCATACCGGGGAGGGTGGGCAGGGGGGGTACAGGCTGGAGTCTCTTCTCCACCAGAGTTGACATCCCAAAATCCTAACTGCTGATTCTGCCACTCCCATAAGGCTGACATTTCTCTTCTCTTTTTTCAGGGTGTGAAAACAATTTATCTCTCTGTGTTTTCATTATTAAATCCCTTTCTTTCTGATGAAAATGCCTTTGTCCCCGAGTACCTCGAAGTTAAGATTTTAAGCCTACTGCTATTTCCATTTTAGATACTGATGACTGGGAGAGCAAACCTAGGCCTTTCGGGAAACACATTTTCGGGGTCTATAGCATGTTTCCTTTTTGATACTGGGGGGCTCGGGTACCAGTTTGGGATGGATTATTTGAAGCCAAAGATTTGAGGAGGACTGCACCCTTACACCTGCCTATTTTCCAGTCTCCATCTGAAACTAGCCTGTGTACATGCAAAGTGTGAACCTCTGCAGCCCGGGCCTCAGTGAAGGAACACCTCTGGCTGGGCTGTGTTCGTTCATCTCAGGGACAGTGTGCTCACTCCTGACACCCTCTCCACCCCAGACCAGGTGAGGCATTGCTGGGAAGGTGCGACCGCCAGCCACTTTTATTGGCAGACCGCTTTAAAGATTTCAGAGTGGGCCCACATGGTGTCCTCTTGTTGCCAGGATATCGCCTTGAAGTAGGCGAGGGAATCACTGCAGTCCCTACCTTACGAGGAAAGAAAGCTGAAGCTCAGTTAAGTGACTTGTCCAAGTTGGCCTAGATCCAGGTCCTTCATAAGATGCCTGCAGGACGCACAATGGAAATATAAGGCCTCCACACACTCCCAACACTTCTGCTGAGAGACTCCAAATTTAACTTCATTTAAATCTCTGGATACCTGACTGAGGCAGCTAGCTCAGAGACAACTAATGGAACAGCAATCAACATCTTGTATCTGGCCTGTGGGGCAAGCATGCATCTTCCAGCCATAGAGAGCCTCCCAACGAGGCCTCCCAGGGCTCTTTGACCCCATGGTTTGTGTCAGGCCAGGACCTGTGGAGAGCTTTTCAATTATGCTTCTGAACTTTGAAGAGATTTTTCCACCTGAAGGCTCCACTAGGCAAGTTGGTTTGTCTACACCCAACCCACCCACAGCCTTGAAGCCCTAAAGGATCCTGTTCAAGTCTCAGCTGGACACTCAGGCTCCACACGCAGCCAGGCAGCTTTCCCAGCCTTTCCTCCTGCTGACCACGCCAACCAACAAGTGACCGGCAACAGATGAGATGAGAGATGGGTGAGAAAGTGTGCAGATGTTCAGGTGCAGATCGTGCTGCAGCGGGCCTGGGGGATCACTAACAAGTGCCACGGGAACACGTGTTATGGGGCCTCGGACCACACGGGCCACAAACGTGGCAGAGACGATCTCTCCTCCACCAAGCCTGGAATCCTGCGGCTTCCAGCCTTTCCTCTCTTCTGCCCCAAGGGTGCTGCTCATCCCTCCTCTGCCTCTAGCCCTCCTTCTTAAAACGTCTGGGTGGGAGCTCGCCGTGAGCATGCCCGAAGCCTCTCCTACCCACACCAGACGAAGGTGTCCACTGTCAGCCATAAGCTGTGACTCTCCTCAGAGCCAAAGACCTGCATTCAGTTTAGGAAATTTCCCTTTGAGAGAAAGTCAGCACCTCTGTACACAGTTTACTCTCCCACTTGCCCACAGTGTATCTCTTTGACATTTTTTTTTCTACCTGGAATTTATTAAGTTTTGCATAGATGGCAAACTAATATACCAGGTCCTTTCTAGCTTTCAGACAAGCGGACATCTTCAACCTGCTGTCTGGAACAGTTTTCTCCTGGCTCTCTGTGGAAATTTCTCAGCATTTTGTCTGCCTGCTTACTTCACTTGTGCCTTGTTGTGGAACGCTGTCTACATGTCTGGACCACTGGCCACCCTTCTCTTAAGGGCAGGGACCGTGAATTGCTGCCTCTCTGATTGTAGTCCCTGGCATGTAACAGCATATGTAGTAAAAGGAAATGAAAATTAAATTTTGCGTACTGCAGTTTGTCAATCTATATTGAAGGGTTTAGGGATAGGTGTGCTTTATGGCCTAGTAATTCCATTTTTAGGAGTTGATTCTAATGAAATCAGAAATAAGAGAATTCAACAAACACAGCATTATATAAAACCTAAACATTGGAAACATTCTAAATATTCAATAATGGAGTGATTAAAAATTATACCTGTATTCATATATGCAGTTATTAAAAACTATATTTTCTAAGAACATTTAATGAAAATGTTTTTTATATAACATGAGGTTAAAGAAAAAGCAGGTTGAGAAGCTGGTTAAACAGCATGATCAAAATTTTGTGAAATATATAAATATAAATGCAGAAAAATGAAATACAGGTAAAATATACCAAAAAGGTAATAAATACAGTTGATTGCTGGGTAGTTTGATTATGGGTGATTTTAACTTTTTTCTATTATGTGTTTGTATTCTCCATATTTCTTTTACAATGAACTTATGGTACATTTATAATGACATAACTTATCAATTATAGTCATTTATAGTATATTTGATAATAATGTTTTAATTGGTTAGGTTACCTAATATATATTCATTTTTTTCAAAAAGCCGCCTCCTGCGTTTATCTATTGATTCTGTTATTCTTTTCCTAATTCAATCTTTCTACTTCCCATCCTACAATTTTATTTTATTGTTATTGTTTTAAATTTTTAAATTTGATCTTTTATTCATTTATTTTCATTCTCACTTATTTATTAGTATAATTACTTACTATAACATTTTCCTCTGAGCACTACTTGAACTATATCATATACACTCTGATCTATGGTTTTTCATTATTACTTTAGATATTTTAATCTGATTTTTATTTACTCATTTATTCAAGGTGTGCGTATTTTCATAACAGTTTGAGTTCATAAAATTAGCTTCCAGACAGTAAGGATTTTTGTTGTGGTGTTTATTTTCCAATATTTTCTTTCATTCCTATTTTTAAAACATTGTGACCACATATACATATCAATATCTATCTATATATTGATACATATATATTAATACTCTTTTATACTTTGGAATTATTAGTGTTTACAAACTAATTTAGGGATCAGCAAACTTTTTGTATAATGGGCAAGACTGCAAAAGTTTTTGAGTTTGTGACCCATGCAATATCCCTCTCAGCTATTCAGCTTTGCACCTGGAGCACAAAGCCAGCCACAGACATGAAAGAGTGAGCATCCCTGTGTTCCAATAAAACCTTATTTACAAAATCAAGCAGCAGAGCAGATTTGGCACATAGGCCATAGCGTGTGGCCCTGTCCTAACATATGTCCTGATACACAGTTATTTTGTGAATGTTCTATGAAAACTGCAAAAGGACCATTGTCTGTATTTAGGCACAGAATTCAATAGTTATATAAGTTCAAATGACTAAGTTTACTATTCTTTACCTATTACTGTGCATTTTAACAAAGGTACATTAGTTAACTTCTCATTCTATTTCCTGCCATTTTATTTTATGAATGCTGAGCCATGTAGTGTTCATATATATTACATCTTCATGTTGGCATACCATCTTTCATTATGAAGGACCATTTTTCATTATGAAGGACCATTTTTCATTATGAAGGACCATTTTTCATTATGAAGGCTCATTTCCTTCTGTGTGTGTGTCCAAAATATAGAGCCTTTTATTTAAATATCATGTAAGAGATGTCTAAAGTCTGTACAATGACTGAGTAAGCTTAATATAACAGGAGTAAAGAATAACATTATTCCTAAAGAAAAATTTTGCCCCTATGACTTTTTTCCTTAAAAAAAAAACTCCTCTCATCTGTGGTATCTGAAGGCTCATTTTCATTAAATGAGGTAATGTCTTTGTCCTGAAAGCAACATAATCTTAAATTAAGAACCCCCATTTTCTCCCTTTTACTGATATTTTAAATTGCATCCTTTCTATGTCACTTTGTTGTAGTTATGTCTCTTGTTTATCGCTTTTTTAAAAAATATTTATTTATTTGGCTGTGTCGGGTCTTAGTTGCTGCACGCGGGGATCTTCGTTGCCCCTTGGGGATCTTTGTTGCGGTGTGCGGGATCCACTGCCCTGACCAGGGATCAAGCGTGAGCCCCCTGCATTGGGAGCGTGGAGTCTGAGCCACTGGACCATCAGGCAGGGCCCCTCTTGTTTACTGTTTTTGACTGGGTACCACTAAGTGAACAAATCTGAAAGTCTTAAAATAGGTGAATTTTATCTCACTCACATTTATAGGCATGACAGATGTGTATATATATACTCTCAGTTCCTATTTACTGTTATTTTTTCTGTCTATAGAATTTAATAAGTATTTCACAACGTGTTTGCATTTGTTTCACTCCCTCTCTCTCTCTCTCTCTCTATATATATATATATATATTTATATATATATATATATATATAAACATAAAATGTTCTGAATATTTGAGGGGTTATATTGTTTTCTAAATTTGTTCTTGATTACATTTATTTTTTAACATAGTTTAATTTTTTTTTAGAAATTTATTGCTTATTTATTTATTTTTGGCTGCATTGGGTCTTCGTTGCTGCACATGGGCTTTCTCTAGTTGCGGCGAGCTGGGGCTACTCTTCGTTGCGGTGCATAGGCTTCTCATTGCCGTGGCTTCTCTTGTCGTGGAGCACTGGCTCTAGGCGCACAGCCTTCAGTAACCGTGGCACGTGGGCTCAGTAGTTGTGGTTCACGGGCTCTAGAGCGCAGGCTCAGTAGTTGTGGGGCATGGGCTTAGTTGCCCCACGGCATGTGGGATCTTCCTGGACCAGGGATGGAACCGGTGTCCCCTGCATTGGCAGGCGTATTCTTAACCACTGCGCTACCAGGGAAGTCCTTGATTACATATAAAACCATACATTTAACTAACAAACCCTTCTGTATGTATAATAATTAAATTAGCATGTTTGTATTTCCTCTTCCTTTTCCTCCTATGAATTTACACTAAGAAAAATTATATAATAAACGAAAATTGGATTGTAAACTCGTATAGTATACTTTATAATAATTTTGAAACACCTATTTGTCCTGTGTTCTTAACTTCATTACAAATTCCCCCAGAGCGAGGATGTTGGTTTTGGCAGCCCTGCTTCCCGAGCTCTCTAGATAATAAGTACTCATGTCATTGCTAACAACTGATGACCTCTTTCTCCTAACATGTTCTTTTTTCTACCAGCCTTGGCAGAAGTCTTCCTTCTCATCAGACAGGCCTAAAAGATGCTTCTGACCCTTCCCTATCCCTTTACTTCGGCCTATGCTAGACTATGCCTTAGGAGTTTGCCTCCGGCAGAACCTTCGCCCAGACCATCTACCACCTGGCAGCTCCTACGGACACGTGGACCCAAGGGCATGACGCCTCCGATGATTCCCCTATTATCCAAAACAACGTTAAAGATCACCCCAGATCAGCCCCCTTCCCTGGCCGACGGGTGGAGGCAAACAAAATCTTGGCGGGAGCGAGCAAGGGAGAAAAAGCGTGGGCGCCGAGGTGGGAATGAGGTGCCCCGCGTGGGTCAGCGCGGCGTCTCTTCCCCGCTCTTGATTTTTTGGACTGGAGCACGCACCTACCCCGGCGCGGCGTCTTTGGGGGCGGACCCGCGGGGCGGGGCGGGGGGAGGGTCTTCGGGGCACAGGGCGGGGATTGA
>NW_006775534.1:36647-51527 GCF_000442215.2 Lipotes vexillifer
GGGGCGGCGCGCGCCGGCTTCCCCAGCTCCTCCTGCGCGCGGCCCCTGGAGTGCCCAAGGCGCGCGGCCAGCCCAGCTCGGGCCGCTGCACTCGAGCTGCCCCGCGGCCGAGCGAGCGCGGGCCGGGGTCGGGGCCGAGGCGGCGGGTATCGCACCCAGGGTCCTTCTGCAGCCCCCGTAGCGAGGAGCGAGGGCGAAGACGAAGCTAAACGGGGCCGGAACCATGAACCGGAGTTTCCACAAGTCTCAGACCCTGCGCTTCTACGACTGCAGCGCGGTGGAAGTCAAGAGCAAGGTGAGCCGGGGGCCGGCGGTCTGCGCCCCCCACCCCCGCGAATGAATGGGCACCCCGAAGGGGACTGGGAGGTGCGAGACGGGCCGGCGCCAACTTTGGAACGCGGCGCCGTCCGTGGGATGTGCAGGGGTCCCGCGATCCTTCCCGCCCCTGCGCGCGCACAAAGCCCGGCAGCCCGATAGGGTTCAGCTGGAGCCCCGGCGCTCGGAGGGCCGCGCGGCCGCCTGACCCTTCGCGAGAGCGGCTCTTTTGTTCCACAAGCTGGCGGCGACCCGGCGCGCCGCACGGTGGAGGGGCGACATTTCCGGGGCGACCCAGGGGCTGCTCGGATTCGGGGCCGTGGAGGGGCCTCGGGGGCCCGGGCCAGGGGAGGGCCCTGGCCGCGCCGCCTCCTTCATTGCGGAGGAGTCTCGGAATCGGTGAGGGAAGACGGGAGGCCGGTCCCCGATCCCCGGACCGGACCCTCAGCCCCCGGCCTGGCCCTCTGTACCAGTCCCTCAGCCTCCCGGCGCGCCCCAGGCCCAGATTGCCCGGGCGCGCCGGGCCGGCGGCCCCTCCCGCTGCCCGCGCCCCGGCCCCAGCGTGCCCGAACTTGCGGGTTGCTGTGCGCGTTTGGGTAATTGGCTGATAGGATCTGGCGCTTCTGCCCTTTGCGGGGGCGGCTACTTCGCGGCAGACGCTTTTGTCTGCGAGGGTCTCAGTGGTGGACCCCGCGGCAGAGGAGGAGTTGCAGTTGTTCAGGGTCCTGGAGGGAGGGGTCCCGGCTTACCGCTGCCTGGGATCCGGCTCTCGCCCGTTCTCTGCGCGCCCCCCGCCTCGGTAAAGCAAGGCGGAGGCAACTGAGTGGTTGGTGGGAGGGGGCCGGACCCGAGGGTGGGCTCTGACCTCCAACTCTGCGCACGCTTGGGTCGCGGGGCGTGTGTGCCCCGGTCCGGTCTCTGGGAAGACGAACCCGGCGGGCCCCTACCTGGGTTGCCCCTACCGGCCAAGGGGGGTGCTTTGGCGTAGGAGTTCCAGGGCTTCCTCCGAGGATGGGGGATTCTCTGCGGGAACCCCACTGCAGTGAGTTGCGGCATTTCATCACCATCTTGTTGGACAGTCTTTTTAGGAACCCCTCATCTCTAACTACCCCGTGTGCTAATTCTGGGACCCTCGCCCCGCACCCCTCCCCGCTTTTAGCCCCAGAGCGCCCACAGCCCGGGATCAGAAGTGCCCGCTGTGAGTTGCGTGGGGGGAAGAGCCGACAGGCGTGAGTGGGGCCCCAGTAATTTGACGTTTCCTCAACTCAGTGGGAAGGTGGCTTTGTGGAGCTCACTGTCGCCTGCAGTAGCCCTGAGCCCGTGTGGTGTTTCGTTTTAACTGTTTATTTTGAGATCATCACAGATTAACAGGCAGTTGTGGAAAAGAATACAGAGACTTCCCCAAAGGTAACATCTTGTATCGCAATGTCACATCCAGGACCTCATCACACTTGCTCACGGGGTGTTTTTGGGTCACACACTTTTGTTGTGTGCTCATTCCTGAGACCCAGCACGGTCACAACACAGACCACTTCGATCGCAAGGGTACCTCCTGCTGCCCTTTCACGGTGGCAGTTTGGTTCTAAGTGATTAACATCACATGCTGTTCCTGAGTCTCACTGACCACATCCCCTGTGCTCAGTAGCCACAGGCGGTTTGCAGCTGCCTGACCAGATTCAACTCCAGAGGGTCTGTCCAGAGGGACAGCCCTGGAGGAAATGCCCTCACCAGGCCTTATCTTGCAGTTAGTTCTGCACTGTGGACATTGTGAGGACCCCTGGGGACTGGAGAGTAGGCGTCTGCCTTTGCCTCTCCTGGGGAGCTGTGGGCTGTGGGCTGTGGGCGTTTGGGTGGCCCAGCGGGTTGCCTCAGGCTGCCCCACCTTCTTGACTCCCCGGTGAAGAAGGGGCACTGCCCCATGGCCCAAGCCTGGGTTCAAGTTCAGATGCATTGGCTGCTCCACCGGGGGTGAGTGGCAGAGCGCGAGTTTTGGTTGAATTTGGGAGCACCCCTGGCAGGCCACACCAGCCTGGGCCCTGCTGGGCTGGCTGGTTATACACACAGCACCACGACCGACCCCTGCCCTTTTGGAAGAGGGGGCTTGCCTTACTGTTTGTCCAGAGAGTCCACGCGGCTCGTCCATCTGTACACGCCCTCCCACCCACCCACTTGGTAGTGAATACTTGCAGGCATGGAGTCCGTCTGTGCAGGGAGCCTGAGTCCAGCTGCTGATGGCAAAATATGGGAGGCCAGACGTTACGACAGTGACGTCTTTACACCATCTAAAGGTAGCACTGTAACACCTGGGTTTGTATGTGGAGAAAGTGGTGCCCGGGAGCTGAGTCTGGCCAGTTCTGCCACCTACCCTTTGGAGTATTCAGGCAAGTTATTTAACTGTTCTGAGCCTTAGTTATTTCATCTGTAAAATGGTCGTTGTACCTATTCCGCGAGCCCCCCAGGATCGAATGAGGTGATGAATGTGCAGTACATTTAAACTGCAGAGCACCCACAATTGTAAGAGTTAAGCACTGCAGGTCAGGATTCTGTGGCATTTCAGGATATCAGGTCTGAAAATCTGATCCTCTCAGAATTTTTGGCATTAGCCATCTGCCACAGCTGGTCAGTTCCCAAAGCCTCGGAGGCAGAGACATTATCTTGACCTGGTGGGTCTTCCACATGGTATAGCCCCTGGCTCTTCCCCAGCATTTCTGTTTTAATACCTGTGATGCATCTATTTCTCTCCCCACCAGCTGCATTTCTCTGCACTTTGGAGTATAATTGCTTTACAATGCTGTGTTAGTTTCTGCCTTATAACAAAGTGAATCAGCTGTATGTATGCATATATCCCCATATCCCCCTCCCTCTGTGTCTCCCTCCCACCTTCCCTATCCCACCCCTCTAGGTGCACGCACTTCTGACTCCCCAGTTCTGGTTCATGGGGCCGCCATTTCACACTCACTCTTTTTCCTGTCTCCCTGTAAGACCTGCAGTGGGGAGGGGCTGTGCAGCTGTCTGCGGGAGCATGTTTCAGGCCGAGGGGAGCAAGTCTTGGCCCATCAGAGGGGCAGCAGGAAGGCCAGTGCTGGGGGAGGGGTCTGCAGGGGCAGAGTAATTGGGGATGACTTGTTTGAGGAGAAGGCAGAAGGCTGCCCGGGGCCATTGTGAGCCACAGGCCTGAAAAGCCTAGAGGAGCTTGCTGTTCACTGAGCCCTCACCCTCTGGCTGGAGGCCCCTTTGTTAAATGAGGCCCATGTTGTCCCGGTTTCCTTACCCCTCAGGCCTCATCCGTGTTCTCTTCAGACTCTGGGCCCCGTTTATGTGGCTTTCCCCCAACCTGAAATGTTTTCTCGAAGAATCTGCCCTATCCTGACCACCCTCTCCTACAAGGCCCACCTGATGTCTTCACCAGCCCAAGCCTTCTGCATCCTCTGACCCCTTCCCCGTGTTTCTCTCATCTTATGGCCTTTGTCACGGTGCTGGTGACAGGAACCCAGGACTGTGTTTACACCCCCATGGCTTGTTGTGTTCATTGTGTGAGGGGAGAGTAACACCTCTAAAGGTTTTAATCCAGTTTTGGCTGCTTGGTTTAGATAATGTTGGAGACTTTTCTGCATTCTAAACAAATACGTTATCATTGTAGAAAATGTAGAAACCATAACAGGCACAAGGGGGTAATTCTCACATCCAAAGTGTGGTCGCATGTCCTTCTGACCCTTTATATATGCATGTATACATGCAGATGTCTTTGTTTTACAGAATCAGAGTCATATTTTACAGGTATATTATTCTGTAGCCTTCAAGTTTCCGCCTTGAACTTAACAGTGAAGTGTTAAGTGTTTTCTCATGTCATTAATAATTTTAGAAAACATATTTTTGAAATGACTATGTAGTATTCCATCTTATGTGTAAACCATAATTAATCTAACTAATATCCTATTGGGTTATTTCCAGTTTTGTCCTAGAATAAACAATGCTGTGAATAACAACTTTGCATTTAAACCTTTATGTAAAGAGTACATATAGAATGTATATCATAAAAAGTATACAAAGAATACTGATTCCCTTAATTCAATGCAGAACTTTTATTATTTCTGTAGGACAGATTCCTAGAAGTGAAATTACTAAGTGAAAAGTATGCACATTTTTAAGGCTTTGAGTACATATTGCTGAATTTCCTTCCAGAAAGTCTCTTCTATACATGTGTACCTTGTTGCATGTCTAGCCTTCTCTCTCCCTCCAGTCCTGGGTATTTTCTTATTCTATCCCATTTAGATAGTGAAACACTACCCCATTTAATTTGTATTCTTGGGTTATTAGTGAATAGAAAATTCTTAAATTTGTTAGCTATTTGTATGTCTATTTTTAGCTGCCTGTTTCTTTCCACCCTTCTTTTTTTTTTTGATTAGTCTTCTTATTTTCTACTGAGTGATGGAGCTGCTTGTCCCAGGAGATTTTCCAATCAGTGCAGATGGTGCTAGGTGACAGTGTTCCCTGTGGTCCCAGATCTTGTCTCTGCTGAGGTTGTCGGCTGCCTGGCCATGCCCTTGCATCTGGGGGCTGGAGCCTGGGCCAGGCCCTCCCCATGGGGTGGCTGGGCACTTGCCTCCTGTGGGCCAGTTGAGAACCGCCTGACACAGTTTGACTCACCTGTGTGTTTGGCTACACCCTTTTAAGATTCCGGTTTTGTTGTATCCGTGCATGTCTGTGTTTAAACAGGTTCGGTAACTTGATTTGGGAAGTTGCATCTAGAGGAGACTCTCATCAGGGACCCAGGTGGAGAGTCAGTCTGGTGGGCATGGATGGTGTTGCGGCCCACCTCCTGTGGGTCTGTGACCCGTGAGCAGCAGAAAGCCCTGTGGGCCTTCCTAGGGGCACCCCAGTTGGCAGGGGTTCAAGCCCTTTCCTAGGACCCATGACATTTCAGATAGAGGGCTCTTCCAACTTTAGGGAAGGAAAGGAGTGTCAGGGCCTGGGAGATGCAACCATTCAAGGTTGCTTCTAGGTGTCAGAAGCTCTAATGTTTGTGAATCACATCCTGAATCGGCGAAAATAGAGAGGCATCCTACCCCTTTCCCATGAAGGGGCCTCCTGGACTTTTAGAGGCAAGCAAGGAAGGAGCTTGGAATGACGACCGCAGAGGCATCTGTGAAAGGGGCCTCAGGGGTCTGGGAGTTGCATTTGGTCAACTAGCTGTTTCCATGTTTATAGGCTCCCCACTTCCTCTCGGCAGATTTCTCCTCAGCTGTGAACCTGGGGAGCAATGCGAGGTGCTGTGCCCCTTTCTAGCCCCAACACACACCCGGTAGCCCTCCTCTGAGGCTGCCCTGAACACACTGGGGGTATAGAGATGGTCCAGGCTGGATGCTGCCCTCTGTGTATAGGTGCATTCAGAAGTATTTCTTAATATTTGGTTAACCACATACATATATATTCTAAATACATTACAAATAATAGTTCATCAATCCCCAATCACAGCCTTGCCAGATGAGTTCTGTTACAACCTCCCTTACACAAGAGAACACTGAAAAGTCAAGGTGGCTTCACTAAGCTGGCTCAGGTCAGGGAGCTCAGGCAGTTCGGCTCCAGACCCCATGCTCTTTACCATGGACGGTCTGTGGCCCTGCTGGAGGAGGACTGCTGCCCCTCTCCCTCTGACAAGCCCTCAAGTCCAGGTCCGGATACTGACGCAGGTGTTCACAGCTCGCCCCGTGTAGAATGGGGCAGCCCCTCCCGGGCTGCCTGGATCTGGAGTTTGGAAGCATTAGGCCTAGGGCTTTGCAGGGAGGAAGCTCTACTTTCCTTCCATCCCGGGAGCAGTTTCTAGCCGTGTGGCCTTGAGGGAAGTCCAGTGTTCAGTAGTCATTCTTAAAAGCCTGTCATCCACTGATGTATTCATTTACTGAGTGACTACAGTGTGGCAGGTGTGGGCTTCATGCTGGGGTGCAAAGGTAACCAAGACAGCCAGTATCCCCACCTTAAAAACGTATGATCCAGTGAAGGATCAGTCACTGATGGGCATATCAGAGTGGGTGGATGCGGGCGTCCTTCATTCTGGTATCCAAAGTATCACCAAGTCCACAGTCTCACATCTTGATACCAGAGGTTCCCGGTGCATCCTGGCCGTCTTGCCCACATAGCGAGAGCAGTCGGTGCTCGGGCATCCAGGAGCTGCTCTTGTCTTCTCTGGCGTCAGCAACAGCGGTGCCCACGCGGGTTGCTTTGAGATGAGTCAGAGCATCTTCTCCCCTCCTTGCTTCCAGAAGCAGCTGGGCTCTGGTCCCCACTTTTACGCATCTGGGGACTCTAGCTCTCTCCCTGTGCTGCCTTTCTCAGTAGCACGCTCCAAGGAAAACACTCAGTGGCTAAAATGTGACAAGCAGTGCTTTGCATGCAGTAGGTACTCAATAAATGTTAGTTGAGTTGAAATCAGATGATTTTCCTGATAGCTGCTAGTTCAGAAGTGGTCTGTCAGGGTACTTTCAAAAAGACCTGCTTTTTGGGGAAGGTGACCAAAGCTGGATTCACCAATTGACTTATTCCCAGGGCATCTCTGAGAGGGGTCAGGGGCCTTGTCGCCTGCCTGCTAGTGCCCTGGAGGGGAAGGGAGAGAACGGGGTAGCAGATGAGCTGAACAAAGAAGAGAAAATTTGGAAGTTCAAAGGAAGCTGATTTAAAAGTCCACGTGGACACTGCTGCTGTTGTTAGTGTCTCCTTATTTCCTTAGTGCTAAATTGTAGGCTGAGAGCTGCAGGGGCCCAGCTCAGGGCACGTCGTCAGAACCAGCTCCTGTGCATCTCCACGAGCACTGCCCACCCCTCTTCCCTGTAAACCCCATTGGCCCTACCTGCTTCCTCTGCCAGAGCTGCCTGGGCAGCCCTGGGTTACCCATAGGATAGGGGTAGCAGGACAGGGCTTTCACTGTTACAGCTGGGACAGCAGTTACCTTTGATCCCTCCTTTCCCTGTCCTCTAAGGTCAGTGCTTCCCAGGTTCCTGGGGTCCAGGGATATGTGTCCCGCACCCCACCATCCGTCTCTCCGACTCGCCAAGACTGTGTTCCTCTGGGGCTCTGCAAAGATGCTTGCTGGCAGAGGAGACCAAGGGGGTGGGCTCCTCTCACCATCCCCAGCCAGAGCGTATGCTCTGTATTTTGGGGTATATGTGTAGCTTTTTACTTGAGGGAAGTAAAAAAAAGCTTTTGCCGCTTAAGGAGTGTGAAAAGCACCCAGAGCCTCCTGCATGGCCCATCCCCATTAAATTCTTAGTTTGTCACCCTCCCCGGGTCCACGGGCTGACCTTCTGCAACCTGGTCCTCTCCTACACTTATGCAGGAAGCTCTGCCATGCCTCAAGGCTGAAACAGCTGCCTTTTCAGGAAACTGTTCCAGCCCCGCCTCACAGCAGGGAATCTCTCCTGTGTGGAGTGCGGTGTGTGTGACAGATTAGTGTACTAATCTCAGGCGTGTGGCTTGATGAAATTTTACATGTTTGCACACCCGGTGAGCACTGTGCGCACACACACAGTGTGGGACATTTCGGCTTTCAGGAAGTGCCTTCGTGCGCTGTATAGTCAGCCCCCATCCCCAGTGTAACCACCAGGGTCTCTGTCACCAAAGATGAGCGTGCTGGTTGTCAGGCGCGATGTCACAGTGCAGTCTTTGTCCGCAGGGTCCATCCGTGTTGTGTGCACCAGAGATCTGTTTTTTATGGATTCAAAGTATTCCTTTGTGCAGAAGATGTGGCACATACATACAATGGAATTTTACTCAGCCATAAAAAGAAACGAAATTAAGTTATTTGTATTGAGGTGGATGGACCTAGAGACTGTCATACAGAGTGAAGTAAGTCAGAAAGAGAAAAACAAGTACCGTATGCTAACACATATATATGGAATCTAAGGAAAAAATGGTTCTGAAGAACCTAGGGGCAGGACAGGAATAAAGACGCAGACATAGAGAATGGACTTGAGGACATGGGGAGGGGGAAGGGTAAGCTGGGGCGAAGTGAGAAAGAGACATAGACATATATACACTACCAAAAGTAAAATAGCTAGCTAGTGGGAAGCAGCCACATAGCACAGGGAGATCAGCTCGGTGCTTTGTGACTGACCACCTAGAGGGGTGAGATAGGGAGGGTGGGAGGGAGGGAGACGCAAGAGGGAGGGGATATGGGAACATATGTATATGTATAACTGATTCACTTTGTTATACAGCAGAAACTAACACACCATTGTAAAGCAATTATACTCCAATAAAGATGTTAAAAAAAAAGTATTCTTGTGCATCCATCTGTGTTGCTGGAGGCCCAGGCGGCCAAAGCCTCCTGTGAGCTCCCCTTCAGTGTGCTTGTGAGTTTCACTAGCTGTTCTCGATGCTGCTGGGGGCCGGCTGGCGGAGGCCCTGGTCAGGCTAGCGCACAGCCCACTGTGGCTCTTCTGGAGTGTCAGGTGTGCGGGCTCCAGCCCTGGACTTGGGTGGATTTGGGTGGAGCAGCTGTTGTAGGGTTTTGAGGGTTAAGGAGTTCCCAAAGGCCTTGAGCCACAGCTTATTAATTAGTTGTTGATTACTGAATCCAAACAAATCAGGAATTTGTCTTATGGAATTGAAGGGCCTTCCTAGTCCTTTATTTATTTATTTTAAAAAATATTTATGTATTTATTTATTTGGGTTGTGCCAGGTCTTAGTTGCAGCGCACGGGATCTTTAGTTGCAGCATGCAGATTCTGAGATGCAGCATGCAGACTGTCAGTTGTGGCTGTGGCACGCAGACTCTGAGATGTGGCACGCAGACTCTCAGTTGTGGCA
The DNA here is from genome assembly GCF_000442215.2 of Lipotes vexillifer. Lineage (NCBI taxonomy): Eukaryota > Metazoa > Chordata > Mammalia > Artiodactyla > Lipotidae > Lipotes > Lipotes vexillifer. The sequence goes on from NW_006775534.1 coordinate 45,764, forward strand.
CGCAGGCTCTGAGATGCGGCACGCACACGGGATCTAGTTCCCCGACCAGGGATGGAACCTGGGCCCCCTGCATTGGGAGCGTGGAGTCCTACCCACTGGCCTGCCAGGGAAGCACCCCCGTGTGCCGGTCCTTCATTTAATTCTGCAGTTTGAGTTGCTGCTGTCCTGCCTTCCTCTGCCCCGCTTTACCCCGTACTACCTTGCGTGGGCCCTTCTGGTGGGCCAGGTGCTCGGGGAGAAACTGAGACACGACATGAACAGGGACGGGCCTGGTGCTGCTTGACGGGTCCAGGACAGCTCGTGCCACAGTCTCTTTCTTTTCTTGAAGTTTATTTATTTTTTTACAGCAGGTTCTTGTTAGTCATCTGTTTCATACACATCCATGTGTGCACTTGTGCATCCATCTGTGTTGCTGGAGGCCCAGGCGGCCAAAGCCTCCTGTGAGCTCCCCTTCAGTGTGCTTGTGAGTTTCACTAGCTGTTCTCGATGCTGCTGGGGGCCGGCTGGCGGAGGCCCTGGTCAGGCTAGCGCACAGCCCACTGTGGCTCTTCTGGAGTGTCAGGTGTGCGGGCTCCAGCCCTGGACTTGGGTGGATTTGGGTGGAGCAGCTGTTGTAGGGTTTTGAGGGTTAAGGAGTTCCCAAAGGCCTTGAGCCACAGCTTATTAATTAGTTGTTGATTACTGAATCCAAACAAATCAGGAATTTGTCTTATGGAATTGAAGGGCCTTCCTAGTCCTTTATTTATTTATTTTAAAAAATATTTATGTATTTATTTATTTGGGTTGTGCCAGGTCTTAGTTGCAGCGCACGGGATCTTTAGTTGCAGCATGCAGATTCTGAGATGCAGCATGCAGACTGTCAGTTGTGGCTGTGGCACGCAGACTCTGAGATGTGGCACGCAGACTCTCAGTTGTGGCACGCAGGCTCTGAGATGCGGCACGCACACGGGATCTAGTTCCCCGACCAGGGATGGAACCTGGGCCCCCTGCATTGGGAGCGTGGAGTCCTACCCACTGGCCTGCCAGGGAAGCACCCCCGTGTGCCGGTCCTTCATTTAATTCTGCAGTTTGAGTTGCTGCTGTCCTGCCTTCCTCTGCCCCGCTTTACCCCGTACTACCTTGCGTGGGCCCTTCTGGTGGGCCAGGTGCTCGGGGAGAAACTGAGACACGACATGAACAGGGACGGGCCTGGTGCTGCTTGACGGGTCCAGGACAGCTCGTGCCACAGTCTCTTTCTTTTCTTGAAGTTTATTTATTTTTTTACAGCAGGTTCTTGTTAGTCATCTGTTTCATACACATCCATGTGTGCACGTCAATCCCAACGTCCCACCACCACCCCTGCCCTGCGACTTCCCCCCTTGGTGTCCGTACGCTTGTTCTCTACCTCTGCCACAGTCTCTTTGGTGACGGTGCACAGTTGACCTTTTGAAAACTGTCTGAGTTTCCCACAAGGAAAGAAGACCCCCACGGCGGCCTTGACCGTGGCGGGCTGTGGAGCCAGGAGCTTCACGTGGCCTTCACCTAGGGGTGTCCCTGTGTCGCCCTGCAGCTCCCCACTTGCACACCTGAGGATGTTGGTGAGCCGCACCCTTTGCCTTCGGGAATTTCTTCGCTTTCCCTAGAAGTCCTGCCTAGTGGTCCGGCGTGTTTATTTTCCGTTTCACGGCCTGAGTGCGCCTGTCGAAAGCTGGACTGTATGTCCGTCAGTCTACAGAGCAGATCTCTCTGTGCCTTTGCTTCCGAGACAGCACGTGGGGCACTGATGCACAGGGGCAGAAGGCCCCCCCGACGGCCTCCTCTGGGGGTGCGTGTTGCTGTGGAAGGACCCTGGGGTCCCTGGTTAAGGGCCGTGGAGAGGAACTGTGAGGACCATTAAGCGGCTGTCTTTCCGTGGTCAGCTATGCTAGAGGACCTGGGAGGCTGAAGGAATGTTCGCGTCCTGTTTTCCACGCTTGGGGGCCTGAGCGACTGCTTCCCCACCCCACAGGCCCTGCCCTTGCTTCCCTCGCTGCCTGGAATAATAACAGGCTGCTGCTGTGGGGCAAAGCAAACTACTCTGCCTGCAGGAAGGTCCTTCACACAGGGGAGGAGGTGGCCCCTGGCTCCTGGCAGCAGCCACCAGTGCAGGACGAGCGGGGCGCCCAGATTTCACAAGAACCTGCTCCTTTGGCCTGGAAGGGGCTGCAGAAGCCCGTATGTCTGGACGCTCTTGTGGGAAGCAGTGTGTCGAGGGCTCTCCGGAGAGGAGCTGCCCTGGAGCAGCTTTGTCCCTGCTCGTCTTGAGCTCGGAGTCACCGGTCCTGTGCACCGCCGCCCTGAACTGGGAGCAGCTTCCCAGGACTGCGACCGCACCGCTGATCAGTGGTGCCTCCTCTCAGCCCACCCGATGGTGGGTCACAGACTCTGGTCACCGCCAGGCCGAGGATCCGCAGGGACCAGCCCTTGAGCGTGAGCAAGCGGGGTTGCCCTGCAGTCCTTCCTGGAGTGAGGTTCTGGGGAACGCACAGTCTCTGGGCTCCCTCCCTGCCCTAGGAGCTGGGTCCAGACTGGTGGGAGCAGGTGACCACCCAGGTCACCTCACCTGGAAGAGAGTCCAGGCAGGTGTGACCTTCTCTCGTCAGTTTCAGTGGCGTCTCATGCTTGCAGCTTCCCTTCTTGGAGCATCGGCCGTGTGCCAGCTTCCTGCCGGCCCTTCTGCCAGGTGCTCGTCACAGACGTTTCCCATGCTGCTTATGACACCTTGTGCATGGGCTGTAGAGTGGAGGACCTGGGGTCTTGGCCAGGCTGTTAGCTCACCCAGCCAAGGCCCCAGCCAAGTGGCAGAATCAGATCTTAAACCCTCAATTGCTGTGCCATCCTGCTTCCCATCTAGTTATTATCCCCTGGTTCCACCTCATGGAAAACAGACAACACCTACCTGGTCCAGACGTGCTCTGAAGTCACAGCATGTGTCACTCCACCTTCCTCCCCAGCACCTCCTGGACACCAGCTCAGGGCTGCTCTGCTTCTTAAATATCCCTCCTGCATCCTGTGAGATCCCCTCTCCTCGGCAGCCCCATGAGCTCTGGCCTGTGTACAGTCTGATTGGAGGGAGATGGGGAGGGTACAGGGAGAGCCTTTTCCTCTGTATCCCTGCAGAGGCTCTTTGCAACTGTGGTCAGTGTTAGCGGTGACCTCCCAGGTCCCTAGCACACTGGACATGTGACTCAGTGGAGGCCCCTTGGATTGCAAGGCTGGGGGTGGGCAGCGCCTGCTCAGCTTAGCTCTGAGTCCCCATCCAGAGACCGGGGTTAGGGTCACACTCCTGAGCACAGCTTTTCTCTCACAGAGTTATAAAAAGGTGGTTTCATTGTGAAAAATGCCCTGAAAAATAACTGCCTGCCAGTGACGGAAGGGACAGGGCCTATGGAAGCCATGACTCGTGTTCAGAAATTAGGAAGGTGGCTCAGCTGAAGGAGGGAACGCCGCTGTTGGGGGCCCACGAGCTTCCTGCTCTGTCATTTATAAACCCACACCGGCAAAAGGTCTCACTTTATGATGCTGGCAAGTGTGACTCTTTGAGAAGGGCTCAATACAGCCCTGGGAATGCGTGTGGAAGGTCTAGCTCAGTGCAAAACTTCTCCATGCGTACTTGGCCAAGAAGAGCAAAAGCTCCGGGAGCAAAGCTGATCGAGTGCAGGCCGGTGAATAGCTGCTGTTTGCTGGAATCTCACTCCGAACAGCACGTGGGTGTGTACTCAGTTCTCACAACAACCCTACAAGGAGTATACTTTGTCCCTCTTTTACAAAGGAGGAAATAGGCTTGGAGAAGTTGAAATTATCGAGTCACCCAGCCAGTCAAGGTGAGTCAGGAATTTGAACCTAGTATACTGGTCCAGAGCCTTCGCTCTTGGTGACTCTGCCTTTTGTGTGATAAGCTACCACTGGCCCAGGCAGCGTCCCGCCTCAGCCCATCCCCTCCCTGGACACTGACGGTTTTCCATGCACCCTGAGCTCATGTCCAAACGTGACCTTGCCTCCCTACTCAGGCTGGGGCTCCAGTCCTCTGCCTGAGCGGATTTCTGTTCCAGGAAAGTTCTGTGAAGGCAACGACAGATGAGCACCCTGGCATTTGCCTCCACACTCTGGCTCAGGTGGACCTTCCAGTTCGCCAGCCCCACCTCAACACCAGGGTCTCCCTTCACGTTTACCCCCAGCTTCTAGAGCAGCCCGACTCCGGTTCATGCTGCTAGCCCCACCATGGTCCCCCTTTGTCCACGCTGTCAGCTGGTCTGGGTGCCATCCCTTCCCACGTAGGGCGTCCCTGTCCCTTGGAATTCTCACCCACACCATGGGCGCTCTTTAGGTCTTGTCTAAATTCTCCCCTGTATTAGCCTCAGTTCCTTCATTTACTAGCCTTGTACCCATGCACTGTTATGGAATCCTTCCAGGCCTCAGTCTCCTGGTCTGTAAAATGGGAACAGTGACACCTCAGGGTCGCCGTTAGGGTCATGTAGAGCATGCACGCAAAGCTTGGCGCCCACCACACCTTCTCTACCACAGTGGAAACCCCTGCCAGGCAGGGACCACAGGCCATATTCCTAAATCTCTCCTCCATTCTCAACCCTGCCCCACCGCTACATTTAGCAGTACTGGGTCCATGGGTGCCGGTCACGCGTTCGTGAGCAGAGGAGCTTGTGCCCACCTGTCTGGAGCACATGTGGGGCTCACAGAGGTGACCAGAAGTGCAGTGGGTTCTCAGTCCCCAGCAGCTGTCTGGCAGCCTCATGCAGGAATTGGTGCTTGTCTGAGCAGTTCTGCAGGTGCTGACAGCTGCGCCATCATTGCTGTGGATTGAGGTGGGTGGACGGGGCACAGCAAGGGGTCAGGCTCCGCCCCATCTGACTCACAGGTCTGTGGCCCGATTTTAAACTGTCCCAGCGTGTCAGCCCAGGAGGTCGTCCCATGGCAGGTCCCACGCTCTGACAGATACCTCGTTAGGACGACAACCCGTGCTGCCTGATCATCCCATAAATGGAGGTCTCTCCACAGTTTCCCACGTGGCATGCTTGTGTACACATGTTCCTTGGCCCCGTCCTGAAATGGTCCCGAGGTGCTGGCGTTTACCCTATGAATGTACGCTCCTGAGATCTTTTATGGTTGGAATGTCGTGTTGATTGTAACTCCAGGACCCACCCCGATGAAGAGCAGAACGTAGGTCACAGCCCACAGGGCTGCCCAGGCAGCCTCCTGGTGCACACACTGAGGTCCTGCCCCCCGCCCGGTGCCTGGGCTGTTGGGAGATCCTTCGGGCCACATGTGCGTGATGTGCTGCAGCCCCTCCTCCATCTGTTTGTTGCTTTCCTCGTGCACACAATTTAAACCGGGGCCTGTGTCATGCCGCTGCTTCGTTTACGTTTCTCAGTTTGTCATTACACATTTGCACGTGATTACTGTTCAGCGTCTCAGTGTTGGGCTCTCAAGCTAAACCATCAGCCTCACAAAGACGCTCATCACTGGCGCAGGGCCTGGCCTGTATTGGGCATTCAGTGAAATCTTGTTGAATGAATGAATGAGTACTAAAAAGTAGCCCAGGGCTTCCCCGCTGGCGCAGTGGTTGGGAGTCCGCCTGCCGATGCAGGGTACACGGGTTCGTGCCCCGGTCCGGGAAGATCCCACATGCCGTGGAGCGGCGGGGCCCGTGAGCCATGGCCGCTGAGCCTGCGCGTCCGGAGCCTGTGTTCCGCAACGGGAGAGGCCACAGCAGTGAGAGGCCCGCGTACCG
>NW_006775534.1:52186-75588 GCF_000442215.2 Lipotes vexillifer
GCCTGCGCGTCCGGAGCCTGTGCTCCGCAACGGGAGAGGCCACAACAGTGAGAGGCCCGCCTACCGCAAAAAAAAAAAAAAAAAAAAGTAGCCCATAGTGGTTACTGGCAAGATGCTTACTGGGATGTTTATGACACTGCTTTCGAGACTTTAGTGTGCACCTGGGTCACTGGGAATCTTGTTAGAATGCAGATTCTGATTCCCTGTGCCTGGGCCCAGCTCAGAGAGCCTGGTTTCACTGGCCAAAGGTGGGCCGGGTGTACACAGCTCTCTGGGCTTTTGGCTTAGGCAGGAGTCCCAGGCCCGGGGTGGGGCCTTGCTGCTTTGTTCTGTGTGGCACCCAAGTAACTTTCAATCTGATTGGGATCACACTGTGGATTTACCGTTGGGTTGTGTTTTCTTTCACTTTCCATATTGTAAAGGCTTCCCTGAGCGCTAGAACAGCGCCTCTGTTGGCCTCATCGTATTTCATCCAGCGCGCCTGCTTCATCTGTTTGACGAGCTTTTACAGTTTCCGTTTTTCACCATATTTTGATGAAGATTTTCCATCAGAATCTACCTGTGCTTCTGATGACTTCCTGTGATTGCTCTCACCTGAGGGGCCGGGGTGGCAGCCTTGGTATGCGGTGTTGCCTCGGGGTGGGGTCGCCTGGGGGCGTGCTGGGCTGGGTCGCAGTGAGCGGCTCAGAAGGCTGGGTAACGTGTGTGCGTCGTTTTAAGTCTGCGTTGTAAGACAGACTTTACTTGTCAGGGGTCGTTCGTGTGTGGAAGAGCATAGTAGCCCCCTGGATAACCCTCAGGTATCTTCAAGAGAAACACAACATTTTAGAGTAGGAAAATGAGCCGAGGAATCCTGGGTGCTTCAGCCCCAGGCCCCTGCCAGGGAGCAGTCAGTGGGTATTGGAATGAGAAGATTTAGCATCTAGCATCCTCCTTGGTCCCTCAAGATTAGGGCAGAGTCTCAGGATCACTGGGAAGAGTGTAGCCCTGAAGATTTTTGAAGGAAAGTACTGCTTTCACGGTAATGTTAAATTGGTACAGTGGTCAGAAGCAGCTAACCTGCTCTGTGTGCATAAAGCCTTAAGGTAGCCCCACCCTTGCAGATGGGGTAACTGAAGCCCAGATAGCTGTAGCGCCGGGGCGGCTTGTCCAGACCCTGTGGAAGGGATCCAGCAGGCCTTTGAGCTGCCGTGGCCTGTGCTCCTGTGTAGCTTCCAGCAGGTTATGGAAAACACGTGGCCTCCATCAGCCCATCTCCTTACCATTCTCTCCTCCCCATGGCACTTACCACTTCCTAACACACTATAGGATCTGCTTATTCACTGTTTTTACTGTTTGCTGTCTGTCCTCCCCACTAGTATGTAAGTCTCATGAGGGCAGACATTTTTTCTGTTTTGTTCACTCACGTGCCCCAGTGTGAGGGGTCGTACTTGCTTCTTGGAACCTCTCCATGGATGTTCTCTGCATGAGTGAGAGCAGGGGCCATACCTTATTACTAGCTGTCCACTCAGCAGATGTACTTTGAGTGACTGCTCTATGCCAGGGTCAGTGGGGATAAAATGGAGACCATATTTTTCTTTTTGCAGCTATAAAGTCCAGCTCATGAAAATATTTTTTCAATGAATAAGTTCCTCCTTGGGGGACCTCCCTGGCCGTCCAGTGGTTAAGACTTCGCCTTCCAGTGCAGGGGGTGCGGGTTCTATCCCTGGTCGGGGAGCTAAGATCCACATGCCTCAAGGCCAAAAAAACCAAGATAGAAGCAATATTGTAACAAATTCAATAAAGACTTTAAAAATGGTCCACATCAAAAAAAAAAAAAAGTTCCTACTTGGTAGTTTGGAGGAGTGAGTTCACATGAATGAAGAGACACATGCCACGTGAAACGACACTTTTGTAAAAGTGTCCTGGTGGTTCTTGGGGCCTCTCTCGTGAGAGGGAGTGGCAAAAGCAAACGATGCTTCTCGGATATTCTCCTCTTTCTAGGGTCAGTTCTGCTGCAGGGAGGGTGTGGGGCGGGCAGTGGTGGGAGTGGCCTAGAGGCTCGGGGTCTACCTTCCTGCCGCAAATGCAGGGTGCCCACCACGTGGTCTCTATCGGAGGGCACACCTTCAGGCAGCCACTGGGTCTAACTGAGACCCCCTGAGCCTCTGTATCCTAAAACTGGCACTTGATGTTGAGCTGTGCCCTCTGAAGCAGAGGCACAGCCAGGGTGTGTTACACCTGCCAGGTCACACCCCTTTGCAAATATTCATTGAAACAGTGCCTTTGCTGGTGAAGATGTCTTCACTTTTGTGCTGACACGTGGTGGGCAGGGGCGGGCTGGCGTTCAGAGGCGCAGGGACTGCTTGGTGACTCCGTGCTCACATCTGCTGCATTCCTGTTTTGTCCGGTAATGTCAGCTTATAGAGTTTTATTTTGAAGCTGGTTAACACAGGTTTATTTCATTAATTCAATAAAGATTTGAGTGCCTACTGTATACCAGGGACCGTGCTAGGCTACAGCAACCAGACCCTGCACTCATGGGCTTGTGGTCTGGTGGCAGTTTCCTGCTTTCACTCATATGGTAATTGAAAGTTTGTGGCTGCTTGGGGTTTGGGGGGTAGCTTATAAGTGACTCAGTTACTAAGCAGATTTCAACAGGTAAAGACTCCTCCTTAATGCCTGACTCCTCTGGCCTTGCCTGGTGAGTCTGACAATACCTCATCACGCCCCTGTGGGCACCTCGTAGGCACCTTACAAGCCAGGAGCCAGATGACGTGCAAGTTTGAGATACCTACCTCATAGGACCACAAGCATTCAGTAAAAGAATGTTTTTCAAGTACAGCAGACAAGTGGAAAATGCGTAGAGTAGACCAGTGCATACAGTATGCTACTGTTTAAAAAAGAGGGAATGTGGATACAAGCCACAGATATTGCTTTTACATGCAGGAGATGCCTTTTGAAGGCACATACAACTGAAATCATTGGTTCCTGTGGAGGGGACACTGGGTGGCTGGGATTCCTTTTGAATTTTGAGCTGTATGGTTCTATCCCATTCAAACCATAAAGATAAATGTACCAAACTGTGTGATCCTAATTGTTTAAAAAGCACACATGTTGGAGAAGCCTGGAGGAGCGTCCTCTCCCGAGTGCAGAGCGCTCTCAGTTAGCTGTCCCTCCCGGCCCAGGCAGGACTGGAACGGCCGCAGGACAGTGAGTCCTGGGCTCCAGTGGCACCTCAAGTGTCATACCAGACACCAGCCCTTGGCGTTCCCGCCCCTTTTTCGGTCCAGCATGAATCTTGCTGGTTTCTCCAGAGTGACTGTGTTCACAGGCACATGCGGTCGGCTTTTCGGACTGCCTCTGAGGTGAAGATTACCGTGAGTTGCACGCAGGAGAGGAAAGGATGCTTTTTTAAAAACAGCAGAGTATCTTAAGGAAATGATGAAGGAGGATAGAAATTCAGAGTTACAGACCTTTGTCCTTAAAGTTCAATTCCCCTTTTTTGTGAAAGGCAACCTGAAAGGGGAGGTGAGCTGGGGCTTGGGGGGGCTTGACTCAGACACTGTGGCAAAGCGTGACCAAGTGCCCCTTTGCCTCTGGGTTTTAGCTGCCTACATCTAGGAGGGGCCAGCTTGAAAGTAACAGTAGTGTGGTGCATTTCCTGCCCCCAGTTAGCTGTTAGAGACACAGGCACGGGTGCACCTTTACCTCCCACAGCCTTTCCCCAGCTGATGGAAATGGTGATTGGTTGCCCCCACCCCGGGAGGCCGTCGAGGGACATGACGTGGGGTTCAGGCCCTAGGAGCCCTCCCTAGTTAGAAAGACAACAGTGGGAAAGGACCTAGGTGAGAAGACAATACCATTTATCATTCTCCTACCCTTGCCTTTGGTGTTAGACCACAGGAGGAAGGCAGCTGCTTGACTCACTCAGTTTCTTTGGGAATGGTATTAAGCCAGAGCTGCATCTTAATTATCAAAAATGTGCCATTTTAGAGTTTTTAAGCAAATAGTAGCTAAGTGAGTTTAAGATGAAACCTGGGACCATGATTTCAGTTGTAAAAAGAATGAACTTTTTGGTTGGCTTGAAGTGGCAGCAGCTTAGTGCTGCAGATGGAACACAGGACCAGAGTCAGAAAATGGGCTTTATTTCCAGCCTGGAATCAAGTATCTCTATGGCTTTGGGCAAATCTCTCTCTCTGAGACCCTCAGCATAGGAGCTTGGAAGTGCACTTCCACTGGGGAAGCTTATGATTTAATTGTGGGCGTGAAGACAGCTAACAACACTTGCAGTGCACACCAAATGAGCCTTTCACGCTCTGAATTAAATATGTTTCCATACAAAAGGGATTTGTTTAAACATGTGGATAACTGTAGAGAGAACTCCTTAGGTATCAAGAAAAAAAATTTTACATTTTTAACCTGGAAAGTAAGAGATAATTATGGTAATGGTAATGAACTAACCTTGGAGTCCCGTGACATTGAATGATGAAAATACATTTGTATTGCCAGAGCCTTGTGGCTCCAAAAACATCATTCATATGAAGTTTTAGCTTCTAACTTGGGTGAGAGGGATTGAGGGCCTTCTGCAGTTTGGGGTCAGGGTGGAGATGGGCGTGTGAAGGAGGCACGTTCTGCCCTGTTCAGAGTGCCTGCCCTCTGTCTTCCCTACCAGGTCTATGCTGTTGGACCAATTCGAACTGGAAACGCTGGCCCTGCCAGCTTGGGCGAAGTCTCACGCCCTGCTCTCCTCTGCAAGGGCCAGCAGTAATGGCGGCGGGGCGGGGGGCCGGCTTCCCTGAGCTCTGTGTAAGTGTTCATCTTTTAAACTGAGGTGTGCTGGCAGCTGATGCTTGGACCCTTGGTCTCTTGGGATTTCCTGGGGCCAAAGCACAGCCTCCGTGTGCACCAGCCAGTCCACCACCGTCTTCCGGGGTTTCCATATTTCTCAACGCAACTGCCAATAAGCCTTCGATTGGCGGTTTAAAAAAATTGTTCTTTGAAGTGAAAGTTACAAAAACAGCTCTATAAGCTGCAATTTATATGAAATAAAATTCATACCTTTAAAGTGTAAATTCAGTAGTTTTTAGTATTTTCACAGTTGTGCAGTCATTACCGTTATTTAATTTTAGAACATTTTCTTCACCCCATACCGATTAGCAGCCATTCTCAATTCCCTTCTACTTCTAGTCCCCAGAAACCACTAGTCTGCTTTCTTTATGAATTCGCCTATTCTGTACATTTCATATAAATAGAATCATACAGTGTATGGTCTTACGTGTCTGACGTCTTTCATTAACCATAATGTTTTCAAGGTTCAAATTTGTCGCGGCCTATATCATACTTCTTTCCTTATTATGGCTGAGTAATGTTCACTAATAGGGTATATACCACTTTTTGTTTATCCATTCATCAGTTGATGGACATGTGGATACTTTTCACTCTTTGGCTATTGTGAACAATGCTGCTGTGAACATTCATGTACAAGTTTTTATGTGTTCATTAATCTTGGGTACATACCTGGGGGTGAAATTTCTGGGCCACATGGCAACTCTTTGTTCAACATGTTTAGGAGCCAAACTAATTACCAAAACAGACACACATTTTATATTCCTACCAGAAATGTATGAGAACATTTTATATTCCTACCAGAAATGTATTCACATTCTTACCAAGACATTGTCATCTATCTCTCTCTTTTTTTTTTTTTTTTTCTGGCTGCACCTCATGGTGTGTGGGATCTTAATTCCCTGACCAGGGATCTAACACATGCCCCCTGCAGTGGAAATGTGGAGTCTTAACCACTGGACCGCCAGGGAAGTCCCTGTCATCTATCTCTTTGATTGTAGTCATCATAGTGGATGAAATGGTGGCTTATTACAGTTTTGATTTGCATTTTCCTAATGACTTATGATGTTGAGCTCTTTTCATGTGTTTATTGGCTATGTGTATATCTTCTTTGGAGAAATGTCTGTTCAAGTCCTTTGCCCATTTTAATAGGGTTGTTTGTCATTTCATTGTTGAGTTTTAAGGGGTCTTTATATATTTTTGGTACAAGTACATTGTATATGATTTGCAGCATTTTCCTCCCGGTCTGTAGATTATCTTTTCACTTTGTTGATGCACATTTTCAGTTTTGATGAAGGCCAATTTATCTAATTTATTCTTTTGTTGCTTATGCTTTTAGTATGATAGCGAAGAAATCATTGCCTAAGTGAAGTAATAAATTTAATCCTATGTATTCTTCTAAGAGTTTTATAATTTTAGCTCTCACATTTGCGTCTGTGATCCAATTTTAGTTTAGCTGTATATGATATGAGGTAGGAGACCAACTTCATTGTTTTGCCTGTGAGTATCAGATTGCCGCAGCACCATTTGTTGAAAAGACTTCTCTTCCACTCTTGAATTGCCTTAGTATTCTTGTCAAAAATCAATTGATCACAACTATAAGGGTTATTTTCCTGGACTCCCAATTCTATAATATTGATTATATGTCTACTTGTTTGCCAGCATTAGTCTGTAAGTTCTGAAATTAAGAAGTGTGTGTCCTCCCTGTTCTTCTTTTTCAAGAATCTTTTGGATTTTCTGGGTCCCTTGCATTTCCATATAAATTTTAGGAACAGCTTGCCAGTTACTGCAAAAGGGCAGCTAGGATTTTGATAGGGCTTGAAATGAATTTGCAGTCAAGTTGGGGATTATTGCCATCTTAACAGTATTAAGTCTTGCACTTCATAAGCATTGAATATCTTTTTTCCTCCACCCCCCCGCCCCCCCGCCGGCTTCCTTTCACGCCATAGGTAGCCATCTGCTCCCTGGATACACCTGCCGATAACTTTGAGAAAAATATTTGACAAAATGGGAACTCATCGGGGAATTGTTGTTAATGTGTTAGAAGTGAAGAGCAAGATGACTAATATTCCCAGTCGTCTTACTTTATGAATTAAAAGCTGTTTTGTTTTGTCCTTTTTAGATGTCCATATATGTGCTCACACTATTTAGGTCTTCTTTAATTTTTCAACAATATTCTGTACACTATTCTGTAGTTTTCAGTGTACAAGTCTTTCACTTCTTTTGTTAGATTTATTCCTAAATACTTTAATCCTTTTTGATGCTATTGTAAGTGAAATTTTCTTAATTTCATTTTCAGATTGTTCATTGCTAGTGTACAGGAATAAATTTATATTTGTGTGTTGATAGTGTATCCTGCAACCATGCTGAACTCATCTATTCGGTCTAATAATTAATTCTTCCAGATTCCTTAGGACTTTCTACATGTAAGGACATATCAGATGGGGACAGACGTGTGTTTAATTCTTCCTCTCCAATCTGGATGTCCTTTACTGTCTTCCCTGAGTGCCCTTGGTAGAACCCGTAGAACAGTGTTAAATAGTAGACGTGAAAGTGGAAATTCTTTTCTTGTTGCTCATCTCAGGGTGAAATCATTCTGTCTTTAACCGTTAATTGTGAGGTGTTAACCTAAAACAATCAGTTATTTTACCAACAAATAGGGTTTGTTTGGGAACAGCAAAAAACATTGCAATTTGAGACATGCAGTCTATGGCAAACCACAGGCATGTCCGGAGAACAAAGGGAGTCTGTTTTTATGGGGAAATGGGGAAGCTGCAGGGGTTGTTCTAAATGAAAGTTAATTGGAGGAAGGTAGAAGTTCAGGATGGTGATGGCTTCTCCTTGGTCGAGCTGTGATGTTTCTCATTGGCTGAACTGTTGCTGAGCAAGGAGAAATTCTTCCTTTGGGATAGTAATGTCGTCACTTCCTGTCTGGGAGTGCAAGGTATGCTTCTTCCTGTGGGGCATACACATGAAGTTCAGAGCATGCAAATGATGGTGAGTGAGAATGCGTGAGCGCTCCCTCTACAGGTCATTCCTGACTCTAATTTTAGTTGAGTCTCCTTTATTAATTTCCAGAGGTTACATGAGTTTTCTTAGATGCCCTCTATCAGGGTGGAGAAGTCCCCTTATATTCCTAATTCATTGAGTATTTTAGATCATTAAAAGGTGTTAGATTCTGTCAAATGCTCTTTCTGCATCTTTTGAGATGATCACGTGGCTTTGCTCTTTATTACTATTATATACTACCTTGATTTTTAGGTGTTAAACTGACCTTGTGTTCCTGTGATAAATCTCACTGGTCATGATGTATTGTCCTTTCTATATAGTCCTTTGCTGGATATAGCTTGCTAGTATTTTGTTGAGAATTTCTGTGTTTCTATTCACAGTGGATATTGATTTGTTGTTTTCTTTTCCTGTAATGTCTTTTTCTGGCTTTGCCAGCTTAATACTGACTTCATAGAGTAAGTTGGAAAATGTTCCTTCCTCTTTTACTTTTTAGAAGATTTGTGAAGGATTGGTATTATTTTTGTAAATGTTTACTAGAATTCTCCAGTGAAGCCATATGGACATCGGCTTTTCTTTGTGGGCAGTTTGATAATTAAATAAATACCTTGCAATAAGTTTAATCAGATCGCCTATTTATTCTTGAGTCAGTTTTGGTAATCTGTGTATTTCTAGCAATTTGTCCTTTTCATCTTGGTTATCAAATTTGTTGACACAGTTATTAGTAGTATTCCCTTGTCATACTTTTAAAAAATAAACTTTTAATTTTAGGACAGCTTTAGATTTACAGAGAAGTTGCAAAGATAGTACAGAGAGTTTCCATATATGTGCCACATCTAGTTTCCTCTGTTATTAACGTCTAATGTTAATAAAATAAAATCTAATGGTGCATTTGTTATAGTCTGTAAATATTGAGGCATTTAAATGAAATACATACTTTATTTTTCCTTAGTTCTCACCTAGTATTCTTTTTAGCCTAATGTTTCAAAATCCTGTACAGGATACCACATCATATTTGTGTGATGTCTCCTTAGGCTCCTCTTGACCATGACAATTTGTCTGACTTTAATTGTTTTTTATTACCTCTATGAATTGCATGTTGAATTCAGTTCATATGTTGAAGCCCTAATCCCCAATTTGACTGTAGGTATTTGGAGGTATGAGGCCTTTGGGAGGTAATTAGGGTTAGATTAAGTTATCAGGATAGAAGCCTCATGATGGAATTAATGTCCTTATAAAAAGAGGAAAAGATGTATGAGCTCTCCATCATGTGAGGACACACAGCAAGAAGGCGGCCATCAGCAAATGAGGAAGAGAGCTCTCACCAGATACTGAATCTGCCAGCACCTTGATTCTGGACTTCCCAGCCTCCAGAACTGTGAGGAAAAAATATTTGTTGTTTAAACTACCCAGTCTGTGGTATTTTGTTGTAGCAGCTCAAGCAACGACCTCAGCAGTTTGAAGGAGTAATGGTCAGATACTTTGTGGGTTTATCCTTCAGTTGGGATTTGCCTGTTGTGTTTCTCATTATTATACTGGGATTATAGGTTTTGGGGAGGAAGACCACAGAGGCAAAGTGCCATTTTCATCACATCATATCAAGAGTACATGCTGTCAACATGGCTTATCACTGTTGATGTTGACCTTGATGACCTGGCTGAGAATGTTTGCCAGATTTCTCCACTTAAAGTTACTCTTTCTCTCCCTTTCCATACTGTATTCTTTGGGATGAACTCTGTGTGCAGCCTACACTTAAGGAGTTATGTCCTACCTCCTTGAAGTTGGTGTATCTACATAAATTATTTGGTGTTCTTCTGCGTGGGAGATCTGTCTCTTCTCTTGCATTTATTTATTCACCATTTATTATGTCATTATGGACACATGGACATTTATTTTGTATGCTGAGTTATAATCCAGTGTACTTTACTGATCTTGTTGCTCATATGGTTCCAGCTTCAGCAATTGGGAGCTTTTTCAGTTGGTTCCTGTTTCCTTTGACATACCCCCATGATGATGTGTTTTGTTTCTGTTTTCAGCACTTTCTTACTTTCTGGTGTTATAAAATTTCCTAGGCTCATCTTATGTATTTTGTGTACCAGTCCTAGAACCAGTCGATTCTTCAAGGAGTTTCTTGGGTGTTAGGTGTGATTGTTACTACTGGGATGCCTATGATCCTTCTTAATTCCTTAAGCTCAATAGTAATGTTTCCTCTTTCACTCCTGATTTTAGTAGTTTGAATCTTCTTTTTTTCTTGGTCCACCTACTTAAAGATTTGTCACTTTTGTTGATCTTTGATCTTTTCAAAGAACCAATTTTTGGTTTTGTTATTTTCTATATTTTTTTCTATTCTCTATCACATTCATTCTGTTCTAATCTCTATAATTTCTTTCTGCTTGCATTGGGTTCTTTTTGTGCTTTTTTAGTTTCTAATGGTGGTAGTTTAGGTTATTGTTTTGATATCTTTCTTCTTCTATTACTATGGGTGTTTATAGCTGTGAATTTCCTCTAAGCACTGCTTTAGCTGATTCCCATAAATTTTGCTATGGTATGTTTTCATTTTCTTTAATCTCTCTGTATTTGCTAATATCCCTTGTGATTTCTTCTTTAACCCATTGGTTATTTAGGAGTGTGTTGTTTAATTTCCACATATTTGTGAATTTCCCCAATTGCCTTCTATTATTGATTTCTAATTTCATTCCATTTTGGTTGGAAGACATATTTTTGTATAATTTCAATCCTTTTAAATTTATTAAGACTTGTTTCAGGGTCTAAAATGTGGTCTATCCTGGAGAATGTTCCATGTTCACTTGAGAAGAATGTGCATTTCACAGTTGTTTGGTAGCATGTTGTATAGACTGTTAGGTCTAGTGTTGTCTTCTATTTCCTTTTTGATCTTCTGTCTAGTTCTGTTTTGTAACGAAAGTGGAATATTGAAGTTTCCAACATTCATCGTTTTTTAAATAGTTTTTTAAAAATATTTATTTATTTGGCTGCACCAGGTCTTCGTTGTGGCATGTGGGATCTTTTAGTTGCAGCATTCAGGATCTTTGTTTGCGGCATGTGAACTCTTAGTTGCGACATGTGGGATCTAGTTCCCTGACCAGGGATCGAACCTGGGCCCCCTGCATTGGGAGCTCGGAGTCTTAGCCCCCGGACCACCAGGGAAGTCCCTCCAACATTCATTGTTGAATTGTCTATTTCTTCCTTCAAGTTTGTCTCTTTTTGCTTCATGTATTTTGGAGCTCTGTTGTTTGCTGCATAAATGTTTAAATTTTTATGTTTCCTTCATGAAATGACCTTTTTATCATTTTAAAATATTTTTCTTTGTCTCTAGTAACAATTTTTTGTCTTAAAGTTTATTTTGCCTGCTGTTAGTATAGCCACTCAGCACTCTTTTTGTACTGTTTGCATGGTATATTTTTTCCCATCCTCTTTCAACCTATTTGTTTCCTTGAATTTAAAGCATGTTTCCTGTAGGCACCATCTGTTTGGATCATGATTCTTTTTAAAATTCATTTTGCCAATCTCTGTCTTTTAAATGAAGCATTTAACATTTACATTTAATGTAATTATTGATAAGCTAGGAGGATATACTCCTGTCATTTTGCTTTGTATTTTCTGTACGTCTTATGTCTTTTTCTTCCTTTCTTCCTCTACTACTGCTGTCTTTTGTATTAACTAGATATTTTTTAGTGTACCATTTTAATTCCCATTTTGTTTCTGTTACTGCATTTTTTCTGAATTGTTTACTTAGTGATTGCCCTGAGGATTACAATTAACATCTTAACTTAAAACAATCTAGTTTAGATTAATAGCAACTTAATTTCAATAAAAAACAAGTACTTTGCTACAATATATCTCTGTTTCTACCCCTCTCCTTGGTGTTATTATTCTCATACAAAGTACATTTTTATTTAACTTTATCAAACACTTGTATAATTATTGCTTTCTGCAGTTGTCTTTTATTTATTTATTTTAGAATAAATTTATTTATTCTAAAATAAATTTATTTATTTTTGGCTGTGTTGGGTCTTCATTGTTGCACGTGGACTTTCTCTACTTGCGTCGAGCGGGGGCTACTCTTCGTTGCAGTGCGTGAGCTTCTCATTGCGGTGGCTTCTGTCGTTGCAGAGCACAGGCTCTAGGTGCTCGGGCTTCAGTAGTCATGGCACTCAGGCTCAGTAGTTGTGGCTCATGGGCTCTAGAGTGCAGGCTCAGTAGTTGTGGCGCACAGGCTTAGTTGCTCCACAGCATGTGGGATTTTCCCAGACTAGGGCTTGAACCCGTGTCCCCTGCATTGGCAGGTGGATTCTTTTTTTTTTTTTTTAATGTTTCAATTTTTAAATTTTTGTTTATCTTTTTTTTACATCTTTATTGGAGTATAATTGCTTTACAATGGTGTGTTAGTTTCTGCTTTATAACAAGGTGAATCAGTTATACATATACATATGTTCCCATATCTCTTCCCTCTTGCGTCTCCCTCCCTCCCACCCTCCCTATCCCACCCCTCCAGACAGCCACAAAGAACCGAGCCGGTTTCCCTGTGCCATGCGGCTGCTTCCCACTGGCTATCTACCTTACGTTTGTTAGTATATATATGTCCATGTCTCTCTCTCGCCCTAACACACCTCACCCTTCCCCCTCCCCATATCCTCAAGTCTGTTCTCCAGTAGGTCTCTGTCTTTATTCCTGTTTTACCCCTAGGTTCTTCATAACATTTTTTTTTCTTAAATTCCATATATATGTGTTAGCATACGGTATTTGTCTTTCTCTTTCTGACTTACTTCACTCTGTATGACAGACTCTAGGTCTATCCACCTCATTACAAATAGCTCAATTTCGTTTCTTTTTATGGCTGAGTAATATTCCATTGTATATATGTGCCACATCTTCTTTATCCATTCATCCGACGATGGGCACTTAGGTTGTTTCCATCTCCGGGCTATTGTAAATAGAGCTGCAATGAACATTTTGGTACATGACTCTTTCTGAATTCTGGTTTCCTCAGGGTATATGCCTAGTAGTGGGATTGCTGGGTCATATGGTAGTTCTATTTGTAGTTTTTTAAGGAACCTCCATACTGTTCTCCATAGTGGCTGAACCAATTCACATTCCCACCAGCAGTGTAAGAGTGTTCCCTTTTCTCCACACCCTCTCCAACATTTATTGTTTCTCGATTTTTGGATGATGGCCATTCTGACTGGTGTGAGATGATATCTCATTGTAGTTTTGATTTGCATTTCTCTAATGATTAATGATGTTGAGCATTCTTTCATGTGTTTGTTGGCACTCTGTATATCTTCTTTGAAGAAATGTCTATTTAGGTCTTTTGCCCATTTTTGGATTGGGTTGTTTGTTTTGTTATTGAGCTGCTTGCAAAGTTTGGAGATTAATCCTTTGTCAGTTGCTTCATTTGCAAATATTTTCTCCCATTCTGAGGGTTGTCTTTTGGTCTTGTTTATGGTTTCCTTTGCTGTGCAAAAGCTTTGAAGTTTCATTAGGTCCCATTTGTTTATTTTTGTTTTTATTTCCATTTCTTTGGGAGGTGGGTCAAAAAGGATCTTGTTGTGATTTATGTCATAGAGTGTTCTGCCTATGTTTTACTCTAAGAATTTCATAGTTTCTGGCCTTACATTTAAGTCTTTCATCCATTTTGAGCTTATTTTTGTGTATGGTGCTAGGGAGTGTTCTAATCTCATTCTTTTACATGTAGCTGTCCAGTTTTCCCAGCACCACTTATTGAAGAGGCTGGCAGGCAGATTCTTAACCACTGTGCCACCAGGGAAGTCCTTGCACTTGTCTTTTAATCAGAGAGAAGAAAAAGTTACAAGCAAACAACAACACATTTGTACATACCTATGTAGTTATTTTTTTCCTATGTAGTTACTTTTAACAGTGCTCTTTATTTCATCATGTGAATTTAAGTTAATGTAGAGTGTCCTTTCATGTCAGCCTAAAGGATGGCTTTAGTATCTTGTTAAGGCAGTTCTGCTAGTGACAGATTCTCCCAGTTTTTGTTTATTTAAGAATGTCTCATTTCTCCTTCATTTTGAAGGATAGTTTTGCTGGATATAGAATTCTTGGTTGACATTCTTTTTTCCACCCACAAGTTGGAACATGTCATTCCGCAGCATTTTAGCCTCCGTGATTTCTGATGAGAAGTCAGTTGTTAATTTATTGAGGATCATTTGGACACGACAAATTGCTATTCTCTTGCTGCTTTCAAGATTCTCTCTTTGGTTTTGAGTTTGGTAGTTTGACTATGATGCATCTAGATGTGGGTCTCACTGAGTTTATTCTACTTGTAATTTGTTGAACTTTTGGATATGTAGATTAAACTTTTTCATCAGATTTGGGAAGTTTTGGGCCTCTATCTCTTCAGATATCCTTTAGCCTTTTTCTCTCTCTCTTCTCCTCTAGGATTTCTCCAACATGTGTTTCTTGGTATGCTTGATAGTATGGCACAGATAGTATGTCTCTGAGACTCTGTTCATTTTCCTTCATTCCTTTTTCTTTTGCTTCTCAGACTGGATACTCTAAATTGTCCTATCTTCAAGTTTGCTGATTCTTTCTCTGCCACCTCTAATCTACTACTGAGTCCCTCTAGGGAATTTTTCATTTCAGTTATTATAATTTTCAACTCTAGAATTTCTGTTTGGTTCTTTTTTAAAAAATGATTTTAGTCTCTATTATTTTCTAGTGGTGAGACATTGTTTTATGGTTTCCTTTAGTCTTTATACATGGTTTCCTTTAATTTGAACATATTTATAGTAGCTTATCTAAAAATCTTTGTCTAGTAAGTGCAACTTCTGGGCACCCTCAGGGACAGTTTGCATTGACTATTTTGTTTAACTCTGGCCATTTTTTCCTATTTCTTTGTATATCTCATAATTTTGTTGAAAACTAAACATTTTAAATAACATGACATGATAACTCTGAAAGCCAGACTCTTCCCTCAGGGGTTTGTGGTTGTTGCTGCTGTTTGTTTGTTGAGTGACTTTTCCTGGACTAATGCTGTAAAAAAGTGTATTCTTTCTCATATGTGACCACTGAAGCTCTGCTTAGTTAGCTTAATGGTCATCTGATGATTGGACACAGATTTCCTCAAGTGATTTTAACCAGTAAGTCTCCAGTCCTGTTGGTTATACGTACCAAAAGGGGCACATATTGGGGCAAATATTCAGCCCTTCAGTAGTTTACAACTTTGCTTTAGCCTTCACTTCCTGATTGCACAGAATCTCAAAGTCAGCCAGATATGAGAGATTACAACATTCTCATGTCTTTCCTGACCATGCACACAGTCCTGCACATGAATGTGCCCTTATATTTCCAGGAATATATCAGAGCTTATCAAAGCCTTCTGTGGATACCTCATTCCCCAGCATTTAAAAATTTTTTCCTCCATTTTTCTATTGTAGTAAAATACACATAACGTAAAATTTACCATCTTAGCCATTTTTAGGTGTACAGTTTAATGGTATTAAATGCATTCACATTGTTGTGCAATCATGCCAGTATTTATCCTCGTAACTCTTTTCATCTTGTTAAACTGAAACTTTATACCTGTTAAACAATAACTTCTGGGAATTTCCTGGCAGTCCAGTGGTTAGGGCAGGGGGCACAGGCTCAATCCCTGCTTGGGGAACTAAGATCTGGCATGACGCATGGCGCAGCCAAAAAACAACAACAACAAAAAAAGAAGGTGTACTAAGTGACCTCCCTTCAAAAAAAGAAAAAACCAATAACTTCCCATTTCCCCCTCCCCCCAACCCCTGGCATTACCATTCTACTTTCTGTCTCTATGATTGTGATAACTCTAAGTACATAATGTAAGTGGAGTCATACAGTATTTGTCTTCCTGTGACTGGCTTATTTCACTGAGCATACTGTCTCCCAGGTTCATCCATGTTGTAGCATATGCCAGAATTGCCTGCCTTTTTTAAGGCTGAATAATATTCCATTGCATGGATAAAGCACATTTTGCTTATTCATTCATCTGTTGATAGAAACTTGGGTTGGTTCTACATTTAGACTGTTGTGAATAATGCTGCTATGAACATGAGTGTACAAATATCTCTTTGAGACCCTGCTTTCAGTTATCTTGGATGTATACTCAGAATTTGAATTGCTGGGCCATATGGTAATTCTTAATTTTTTGAGGAACCTCCAGACTATTTTCTACAGTGGATGTATCATTTTACATTGCTAACAACAGTGCACAAGGGTTCCACTTTCCCCATATCCTCACTAATACTTGTTTTCTGTTTCTTGACAGTAGTCATCCTAACAGGTGGGAATCCCCAGCATTTCTTTTTATTGTGTTTGTCCCAGCTGGTACTTGACTCAGGTACTTTTGTAGAGATTCCTATACCCTAATGCAGTAATCTTCATATGTTACAACCCCCTAAAAGAATTTTGAGAATTACCTCTATAGAACAGATAACATATTTTGAAGTTTACATCTAAGTTTTCTTGTAATGAATATAGTTAGAAAGAATATAATTTCCTTCATGTTGTAAAAATTCCATTGAAAAATGGAACTTTTATTGTATAATCTTTAATCATTAAACAATTGCTGCTGGTTGTTCTTAACAAATGTCCTGAGGAAAGGGCTTTTCCCAATGAGTGATCTCTGCCTCAGGTCACATAGAGACAAACCCTGTGAACAGGGCTTTTCCAGGGACTTGTGAGACAGGTTTAAAGATGACAGTTCTATAAGTATGGGGCTTTTGGGTGAGCTCCAAGCCAGTTCTGCCCCCTGTAAAGCTGTTAGGCTGCTGGTTTTCAAAGCTGAGGAACGGGGGAAGTTCAAACACTGTAAAACTTGCTGTTCTGAGATTCAGCTGCTTTTCTGGAATAAATGCACCTTAGATTATTGCTTGCAAACCTTTGGTTAATTTCCAGAGTTCTCAAAAAGTTGATTTTTTACTATCTCTGCCAGGGCTCTTATTGCTTCTGTGGGGGAGCAGATTTTTGCAGATCGCGACTCCACTGCTCTAGAAGTACTTCCGGTTTAATTCAGAACAACCAGTAACTTGTGCTCTTCCCTAGCTCTTAGCTGTCTTGGGTTTCTAGCACTTTTCTGTCTGCTTGCTTCTTGACCAAGGAAAAGCTTCTTGTTGACAAAGGACTTTATCGGTAACATAGTGTACTCAATAGCGTATTACTTTTGTAGCAACTAAGTTCTAGGTATTATTCATTCAACAAGCATTTGTCAGAAGTATCCCTTCTTCCTGAAGGGAAAGAGGGTCAAAATAGATGTGTAGATAAATCTTTGTTTTCTAATTATAATGACCATTTTATTACTTATGTAATATTTTTAAAGGAAATAAAAGTACATTTCATTTAGAGGCCGATTCATTTTTGCTTACTGACTTACTTATTTCGTATTTGAGATAACTAAAAAATTTAAAGAGGTGAACCCCCTCCCCCATTTTTACTATCCTATTGTGGGAATAACAGGTGGGATCAGCTGTAAAATTCAATAAATATTATCAAGATAATAATGGAATGACAGTTTATTTATCTGCAAGCTTTGCAGGAGCAAATAAGGAGTTGTTACATCTGTTAATTTCCCAATAATTAATGTTGTTTCTTTGGGGAAAATGCTTGATTCTTTCCTTTTATTTACTTATTTCAAAGTAGTAGGTTGGTTCCCTGGCACCCTCCAAAAAGTAAAAAATAAAATTTTGGTTCTCATTATAAACAAATATGCATTATTTATGCATATTGGATGTGTTCCAATCCATAGCAGTTATTATCCTTATAGATGATAAATGCACAAATGTCCCATCTTCAGCTGTTGGGAGATCATTCAAACTAGTTCCTGAGTCCTTTTGATATGACCCTAACAGTCTTTGATAATTCCTTGCTTCTTAGAAGGATGACATTCATGGGCTCATATAAAGTTCTTGACTCATATCTAGAATTAGCCATTTTGACAAGGAACCCTAGATCTTTTTTTTTTTTTAATTTGTGTTAAAATGCACAGAACAGGGACTTCCCTGGTGGCGCAGTGGTTGAGTGTCTGCCTGCCAATGCAGGGGACACGGGTTTGAGCCCTGGTCCGGGAAGATCCCACATGCCACGGAGCAACTAAGCCCATGAGCCCGGGTGCCACAACTACTGAAGCCCGCACGCCTAGAGCCCATGCTCTGCAGCAAGAGAAGCAACCACAATGAGAAGTCCTCGCACCACGATGAAACGTCTTCCTCCCACTCGCCGCAGCTAGAGAAAGCCTGCGCGCAGCAATGAAGACCCAACGCAGTGAAAAATAAATAAATAAATAAAATTTTAAAATACACAGAACATAAAATTTGCCATCTTAATCATTTTTAATTTAATGATATTAAATACATTCACATTATTGTGCAGCCATCACCATTCATCCCCATAACTCTTTTTATCTTATAAAATTGAAACTCTATACCCATTAAACAATAACTAACCATTTTCCCCTCCTCCTATGCCCCTGGCTACCACCATGGGACGTTCTATGATTTTGACGACTCTGAGTACCTCATATAGTGGAATCCTACAGTATCGTCCCTTTATGACTGACTTATTTCATCGAGCATAGTGTCTTCAAGGCCCCATGCTGTAGCAGATGCCAGAATTTTCCTCTTTAAGGCTGAATAACATTTTGCTTAGGAATTCTTTATATATTCTGAATACAGTAGACCCTCAGTATCCACAGGTTCTGCATCCATTGATTCAACCATCTGTGGATAGAAAATATTCAGAATAAAAATTACAGAAATTTTCAAAAAGTAAAACTTGAATTTGGTGTGCACTGGCCACTATTTACATTGTATTAACAACTATTTACCTAGTGTTTACATTGTATTAGGTATTATATGTCATCTAGAGTTGATTTAAAGTCTGGGGGTGAGGCATGTGCGTAGGTTATATGCATATAGTGTGGCATTTTATAAGGGACTTGGGCTTCTTAGGATTCTGCTGATACAGAGATATGCCTGTATTTATCACTGTTTAAAGCCTTTTTACTCTGTGGATACTGTCCTTTGATGCACAAGGTTTAGTTTTTAAGAAGTCCAATGTCTTTTTCTTTAATTCTGTTACCTGTGCCTTTGGTGTCATATTGAGAACTCATTATCAAACCTCATGGACTGAAACTTTTGCCCTATGTTTTTGTCTAAGAATTTTATAGTTTTAGGCCTCACATTTAGGTCATGGATCCATTTCGAGTTAATCTTTGTAATAGTGTTAGGTAAGGGTCCAACTTTATTATGACAAAACTATTTTATTTTTTTAAAATATTGGCATGTGGTACTAATTTTATATTTTTACTTCCCTGTTCTATCAGATCAGACAGGTTGCCTCTAAATGAAGGAATTAGCCGGCACAATTCGTTGTCGTATAATTCTCGGTATAGTTACCAGAAATTGAAAAAGTGAGTGGCTCTAATGACTGGGCAATAAATCTTCCAAGTCAAGTATTTTCCAATTCTTTGTTTTCAGCAAACTTGAAAGTGGTCCTAATTGAATTGTCAGCGAATAGCTTGTTTGAAATAATTCTAATGATAGGCTGCTCTGTGGTTACTTTTGGCCCAAGACTTGGTGAGACTCACAGGGCTGAGCATCTTTGTGCCTATCTCATGCTTCATGTGAAAAGGCTTCTCAGTGCCAACACCACAACAAGAAACAGCAGAAGAATCGATGCTACCCTTGCCTCATTTAGCAATAAATACTTTCTGTTAAACAAAAGATTTTTTAAATGTTTACTTTGGAAGGCTAATAATTATTTGTCAGGTTTTATAACTATGTTCCAACTTGATTTAATAATTGTAATGACTCAATCTAGAAACATTTTTACTGTAAAAATCTATTTTTGTTTATTTTATATTACTTGATTTAGAAATGTGATAAAATACACATACATAAAATTTACCCTCTCGGCCATTTTTTAGTGTACACTTTAGTAGTGTTAATTACATTCACCTTGTGCATCCGCTCCAGAACATTTTCCGTTTTTCAAAACTAAAACTCTATACCCATTAGAAACACCTTTGAAATATTTTTCACAAAGAGAGCCTTATGGCCTTGGGGAAAATGTTTAATTTCAATTTATCTAACTTTGTTGTAGAGAAGAGTGATAGGGTAATCAAGCATAAATTATTAGGATAAAATATCAGGGTTAAATTCTCTTGGAGCAGTGTAATGGAAACGAGATCAAAGAGAAAAAGGAACCTTGTTGAATTTCTTTTTTTTTTTTTTTTTTTGGCTGCGTTGGGTCTTCGTTGCAGTGCATGGGCTTTCTTTTCTCTAGTTGTGGCGAGCAGGGGTTTCTCATCCTTGTTGTATTTCTGATTGTTATAAAAGAGCTTGTTCATTCTATTTTAAAATGCATGATAGTAGTATCAAATCACTATGGCATTTAGATTTCACTGACTATATTTAAAAGATCATATGATAAAATATTTTTAAATGAAATATTTACAGCATGCTGGAAATTATATCCTTTGCAACTATTTATTTTTATTATGAAGAATTTAGATACCAACTTAAAAGTATATTATCCTCTTCATAGTGGTAGGTTTTCCAGAACTCTTGAGGGGATATGTGACATTTGGAGACCACTGCATTAGGGTAGAGGGATCCCTGTGAAATGCCTGAACCAACATTGAAGTTCACTGGAGACTCACCACCCCTTTAAGGTGTTCAGCATCTCACTGGACTGTGTTCCCATGGCAGGACTCACGAAAGGGTGACCGCAGAGCTTCACTCCTTCACCTATTATCCGATAATCAGACCCGTAAAATGGCTCACTCCATTACCAATTTCAAATGAAGTTCAATACTTACTAAGGAAAGTTTTAAGAAAAACTTGCCTTAACTGTGCCTGACCTAGGTTAGGAAGTAAGTTACAGAACTGTATCAAAAGTCCAGCTTTAAAAAAAAAAAAAGTCCAGCTTTCCCTCCCAGCACCCTGGTTACTTAGAGGACCCAGATCCACAGAGTAAAAGACAGAATGGGAGAAAATGTTTACAAAGCATGTATCTGATAAAGGATTATATGCATATATGTGTGTGTGTGTGTGTGTGTGTGTGTATATATATATATATATATATGTAGAGAGAGAGAGAGAGGGAGAGAGGGAGAGAGAGGGAGAGAGGAAGCACAGTGGTGGTTGCCAGGGTCTGGGGGGCAGGGAAATGTGTAGTTATTGCTTAACGGGTATAGGCTTTCAGTTTTACAAGATAAAGAGTTAAGGCAGATGGATGGTGGTGATGGTTGTACAATAGTGTGAATGTACTTAATGCCACTGAACTGTACACTTAAGAATGGTTAAGATGGTGAATTTTATGTATATTTTGCCACAATAAAAAAAAGCTTGAAAAAATGCTTTTATCATATCACATTTCTCACCTCTCTCTGCCCAACTGTGGAACTCATTCAGCATATGAAGCATATTCGACATATAGTTGGATTGACAAAGCCAGCCTCTTTATCCAACAGAAATCAGACCTTCTGTCAGGAAAAAGCCAGAACTCATTTGCACTTCAAATTAACATGTACTTTGAGGAAAATTATTAAAAGAACTGAGAAACAAATTAAATTTCATCTGAAATTAATTACCAAGTGCAGTTAGGACTAAAACATTGCAGAACTGACTTATTTAACGCATGCTGTTCCTCATTACTTAAATTGCAGGATGCGGCATAAGTCTAGCGTGAGGGAGAGGAATGAGAGTTCCCTGGTCTCCCTTGGTTGAAAGGGAGTGTGTTGTGTCCAGTTCGGGGGAATATTCAACTGGGAATTATATATAAAAGTCAAAAATACCTGGTTTCATTAGACATGATGAAGCTCTTGTCGTGTATTTAGTGAAAATAAGGCACAGACTGATGAAAACTAATTGCTCTGGAAGTCAGCATGTGTGAGATATATGAGACTGGAAAGATGGTGGTTGACTGCTATTGAAATAAACATTCGTGATGTGACTGGATAACTGATTATGAAAAATCCCATTAACCTTGTGTTGTCTGCTTGTCTCTTGTGTCTGGGAGTTTTGCCGGCCGGGGTGTCTCCCCTGTGTGTAAGGCGTGGGGTGTGCCCTGCTCACTGTGAGCCTGCTCTTGTGAGCGCTTGGAGAAAATACTGAGAAGGAGAATGGTGCTTGTCTTTTAAGTAAAGGGGAGAGGGACCCCGTCTCAAGGGGAGGCATCTCTGGCAGCAGCAGGGGATGAAGTAGAGTGCTCCCCTGGGCCCTGGCTCCCGCAGTCAGGCTTAGGCTTTAGTTTCGATTAGCCGTTGAAGGTGGTTTTCCCACACTTGAAGTGTTTCGTCCCTGGGGCAGTGCAGGATGGGTGTTGTCCTTTGCTTTTTAAAAGGGAAATGGGATCTGAGGCTCTGTTTCTAAATCTGTGGAGGTTGAGGTCTGAAGACTAACCTTTAAAGCTGTGGTTTTGTCTGTGTGCTTTGCAGACCAGCACCATCAGCTTCTCCTGGGAACTTGTTAAAATGCACAATCCTGGTCTGCATTCCAAATCAGGCACTTCCAGAACTCGGGGGTCCTCCAGGTGATTCTGATGCCTCCCCAGAGTCTAGAACCACTCACACCTGTATGGTTTGAGTCGCATTGCCCTTGAGTAGTTGATATAATGTCTAGATGATGTAACTATTAGTTTGTGTAAACATTCGACATTTCATTTTTGTGTACTTTGGAACCAATATAATTAGTTGTCAGTTATGTACAAGGGCACAGAATCTGTCCTGCCTGATGAATAAAGGTCCCTTTGGCAAGTGCGGAACAACAGTATGTCCTAAGCCAGCAGCCTCAGGCCAAACAAACAGGCGGTGTCCTGAGATCGCGGGACAGTCGGCCCATGGGAGCTGACCCAGGGTCCTCTCCTGAGATCGCGGAACAGTCGGCCCATGGGAGCTGACCCAGGGTCCTCTCCTGAGATCGCGGGACAGTCTGGCCATGGGAGCTGACCCAGGGTCCTCTCCTTAGATCGCTGGACAGTCCGGCCATGGGAGCTGACCCAGGGTCCTCTCCTTAGATTGCTGGACAGTCCGGCCATGGGAGCTGACCCAGGGTCCTCTCCTTAGATCGCTGGACAGTCCGGCCCTGGGGGCTGACCCAGGGGCCTCTCCTGAGATCGCGGGACAGTCCGGCCATGGGAGCTGACCCAGGGTCCTCTCCTTAGATCGCTGGACAGTCCGGCCATGGGAGCTGACCCAGGGTCCTCTCCTGAGATCGCGGGACAGTCGGCTCATGGGAGCTGACCCAGGGTCCTCCCCTGGCAGGTGGCCTGGAGGTCTGCAGGCAACTCTGTGGGCATCTGAGCCAGAGCCAGGGGCTGACAGGAAGGGGGTGGGCCCTGCATGTTTCCTGCAACAGGAGAGTGAATAGCATCTTTTTTGAAAAGACCTGCTCTGTCCTTTTGGCCAGTCCAGAACCCATGCTCCTGCCCCAGAGATTTGTGAAGCATCTGATCCTTTTGAAGTGCAACCGTTTGGTCTTTTTAGGAATGCAAATCATATCAAGTCGTTTCCTTCCTTAATATTACAATTGTTCCAGGACTTCCCATTGCCCTTAGGAAAGAGT
>NW_006775534.1:75662-78042 GCF_000442215.2 Lipotes vexillifer
TGCAGAAGTTGCAGCTGGCCTTTGCTTCCCTCCCACCTTTGAGTGTCTAAGGCTGCCCCAGGCTTGTGCTGTTGCCTCTGGGCCTGGAGATGCGCCCCAGCGTCCTCAGATGAGGTGAGGGTCCCCCACAAACTAAGCTCCAGCACCTGTCCTGCTGAGTGAGCTGGTCCCTCCCCTCAGGGCTCGTGTAGCCCTGAGGACTGTTCGGAGCCGTGTCCCAGGCCTCCTGGAGGCTCTGTAAATGCTCCTTTGTCAGGCTAACAAGCCACAACTCTGCTGCCCTTTCCCTGCTGTTCGCGTACCCGCTGTCTATTTCGTTGTAGTTTGGAGCCGAGTTCCGAAGGTTCTCCTTGGACCGTCAAAAGCCTGGAAAGTTCGAAGACTTCTACAAGCTGGTCGTGCACACCCATCACATCTCCAACACCGAGGTGACCATCGGCTACGCGGACGTGCATGGCGACCTGCTGCCCATCAACAACGATGACAACTTCTGCAAGGCAGTCTCCAGCGCAAACCCCCTGCTCAGGGTTTTCATCCAGAAACGAGGTACCGAGGAGGCTGAGCTCGTGCTCTTGCTTGGCACTCATTTAAGAAATAAATACAGTTTTCTATTTTGTCTGTCATTTCAGAACCATGTTATTCTGCTTTCTAGCCTTTGGTGGGAGACTAAAGAAATTAACATCTGTTTGGTCAACGTTAATTTCTTAGAAAGGCTTAACAATATTTAAGCTGCATTTTCCACCTGAAATCGTGTTGACTTATGATTTTTAAATACCGAGGAAACATAATATCGGTATTTTCAGTATTTTAACTGGATGCATTAGCCAGTAACCCAAGAGTGAAACTTAAGGTTGTTAGTATATGTTTTCCACTGTCTTCTTAGGGTTGAAAAAAATGTTAGCTTTAGATTATAACTTTGGTTAACTTTTAGCTCTGAAGCCCTAGCTTTGCTGTAAGTAAGAACAATATCATTTTATGTGAGAATAAGTCACTAACACAGGTTAACGGCTGAAAGGTGGGGCACCCTGCTGTGGAGTCACTTCTCAGAGCTGCGTGTTAGATTTGTTTTATCGTCCCTGAACTTGGGAGAACCCTAAAGATTCTACATAACGTACTGAAGAAAAGAGCCACCTGCAGGCAAGGCCTGAGGTTAAAGAAAGAGGCACCTTATGATTGCCCTGGTCACAACCGTCCCTCCTTCCCTGAGCAGACCTCTGTGCCCACAGCAAGTGCTGACCACCCCGGGGGAGCAGCGTGGCGGTGGGGACACTGTACTCGCCGTTGTGGACTTCCGGCGTAGGGGAGGAGAGAGAACGGTCTTAGCCTCTGGGGCAGTGGGGCAGCTTCACAGACACTAGAAGCCGCAGCACAGCGTGCTGGGCGGGGCGCCCTCCAGGCTGCGGGAGCCAGAGCCAGGCTTGGTAAGCGTGAGACTGCAGGAGGCCGAAGTACGGGCCCAGGTGCCTGGCTCTCTGTCCTCCGCCCGAGTCCCCCCCTTTGCATGACGGTGTTCGAAGAGTGCTCGCCCGCCAAGCTGTCCCGAGGTTGGGAGGCCGCACATGCTGAGTGCTCAGAGCGGGCTGGCCGGCAGCCCGTGCTCTGAACACTGGCTGCTGCTGTCCTCTCGTCTTTGGTGTTGGAAGGGAGTGTGTAGCAAGGGAACGGCAGGGGATCTGCTGACCTCACTTTGGGCTGGTTCCCTGGCACTAGATCAGAAAGCTCTGCATCTGCAGCCCTGGTTTAGCCTGGGTGTCCTGCTGATGGTACCGAAAGTCAACACAGCTGTCACTTCCTCATGGTGGCCTGGGGGAACTGGCTTTCGCTCCCCTGTGGAGTTGCTGGGGCCGCAGGGAGCCCACCGCTCCTCACGTCGTTTGGGTGCCTCTTCTCGTCCACCCTCTCAGAGAGGCCTGGTCTTGATTGGCCTGTGTACCCCCGCCCTCATCCTCTTGTCCCTTTATTCTGCTCTCTCTGTGTTATATCATCAGTTGCTCCCAGGGCTGGCGCCTGCTCCAGATCCCACGTCCACAGCTTTGCCCTGGCCATCCCAGGTCGCGGCGTTGTCTCACAGTGTGCGGAAGGGTGCGTAGTGGGTGTGAAGCCCTGTGAGTGACGGACGTGCACACGGGCTCTGCCACCTGTGTAGGAAACAGGCCTCCCTGTACTGCTGCGTTGGGAGCACCGCCGCAGGCACTCTTGCCCTTTGTGAGGGCAGCCCTAGGGACACTTGGCAGCCTGTGCTGTCGAGTCACCGAAGCTCAGGTGAGGCGAGAAGCCGCAGGCGGGGATGTGCCGGCTTCCGCGGGTCGCTCGGATGGCTTTGCGGCTCAGCTTGCTGGCTCAGGCCCTGCCTCCTGTCTTTACTATTTTCTTTTCCTCT
>NW_006775534.1:78076-92544 GCF_000442215.2 Lipotes vexillifer
CTTTCCCTTGGCCTCAGAGGAACAGCCCAGAGTTTAACTAGCTGCCTTAGGGTTTCTAACCGTCGTGTGTTGTAAGGGTGCAGGCTTCGCCTCCAGCCCCTGCCTTTCTCTGTTAGGTGACGGCAGGGAGCCGCATTCATACCCTGCCCCCAGCGCTTTCTCGCTGGCTCTATGACCCCTGACCCTAATGTTCTCATCTGTACAGTGGGAGAACCTACCTCAGGTTATTTTCAGGCTTCGAGAGGAAACTGTTCCTGATGGTCCCAAAGCCTGGCCCCTCGCTCCATCACTGGGGAGACTGGGGCTCTCCTCTCGCTCTCCTCAGTGGAGTCCAGCTGTAAAGACTGCATCCAGTGGGAGAGGCGAGGGCAGTCGTGTTTCTGTGGACGGCGGCAAGCAGGAGCCATCCTGGTGCCCTGCGTGTTCAGGAAAGACTCTCTAACCATGTGAAAGGGGCTGTCTGTCACGGGTGGGGCAGAGATGGGGTTCCTCTGGAGGTGACACTCAAGTCCCATGTCCTTTTCCTACAGCGTGGGTCCCGAGATTTGGGTCACAGTAATGCCATTCTCATGATCTTACTGTAACCACACCCGGTCTGTAGTTTACTTAATAACTTTCTGTACATTGATGTGTATTGTAAGAGGAAATTGTTTGACCATCACAAATGAAGAGTCATTCTTCGAATAGATGTTGAAATAGACCCACAGTGATGTTTAGGAAAATGAATTTGTTTGCCACTTACTAATCCCCTCCCCAGACCACACAAAGACACCACAGTAAAACTACAGACCAACACCCCTTATGAATATAGAGGTTAAAAACCCCTCAGCAAAATACTAGGATATGGAAAACATGTTTCCGTGGTGGATGAATAGATAAACAAACTGTGGTATATATACATCCAACGAGATATTATTCAGCCATAAAAAGGAACAAAGTACTAAAGGGTCCAGACTGCAGTACGGATGGGAAAGAATGCCACGTGGATGAAACAACCACGTGTTATAGGATTCCATTTATGATCTGTCCTCATCCTGTGCAGATTCTGTGTTTGTGAACTCAGTCCACTTTGTTTGTAACCCAACATCAGTACGCAGGGCCCTTTCACAATCGTTTGCAGACGTGCACAGGTTGCCAACGCATGTTCCAGACGAGGCTAAGTAGGCACTGCTCTGCCTGCTTGTTTCAGCTCACGCTGTGAACAAGCGTGCTTTTCATGGTCTATTTAATGCCACATTTTCCACATTTTTGAACTTTTTTGTTTTGTGAAATTGTATTAAAATACACACAACATAAAATTTAGCATCATAACCATTCTTAAGTGTTCAGCTCAGTGGCATTAAATACATTCACAGCGCTGTGCAGCCGCCACCATCCGTCCCCTTTTCATCTTGTAAAACTGAATCACTCTGACTTTTAAACAGTAACTCCCCATTTCCCCTCCCCCAAACCTGGCAACCACCATTCCACTTTCTGTCTCTAGGATTTTCACAACTCTGAGTACCTCCTATACGTGAAGTCATACAGGATTTGTCCTTTTGTGCCAGCTCATCTCACTGAGCATCATGTCCTTCAGGTTAATCCATGTTGTAGCCTGTGTCACCATTTAGTCCTCCTTCCATTCTGTGATCGTACCACATTGTGCTTATCCACTCATCCGTTGAGGAACACGTGAGTTTCATCCACATTTAAGCTATTGTGAATAATGCTGCTGTGAACATGAGTGACAAATATCTCTTTGAGACCCTCTTTGAGTATAAACCCAGAAGTGGAATTTCTGGGTCATGTGGTAATTCTATTTTTGAGGAACCCGCATACTGTTTCCCACAGTGGCTGTTCCATTTTACGTCCCCACCAACAGTGTGTAACGGTTCCAGTTTCCCCACATCCACACCAGCACTCATTGCTTTCTGGTTTTTGGATAATAGCCATCCTGATGGGTGTGAGGTGGTAGCTCATTGTAGTTTTGATTAGTGTTTCCCTGATTACTAGTGGTGTTCAGCAT
The DNA here is from genome assembly GCF_000442215.2 of Lipotes vexillifer. Lineage (NCBI taxonomy): Eukaryota > Metazoa > Chordata > Mammalia > Artiodactyla > Lipotidae > Lipotes > Lipotes vexillifer. The sequence goes on from NW_006775534.1 coordinate 80,082, forward strand.
CTTTTCACTTGCTTAATGGCCATTCATAGGTATTCTTTGGAGAAATGTCTATTCAAGTCTTTTGCCCATTTTCTACTAGGTTGTTTGTTTTTGGTTGTTGAGTTTTAGGAGTTCTGTATTTATCTGGATATTGATCCCTTATCAGATATATTATTTGCAAACATTTTCTCCCATTCTGTGGGTTGCCTTTTACTCTGTGGATTGTGTCTTTTGATGTACAAAATTTAAAATTTTTCCCAAGGTCCAATTTGTCTAATTTTTCTTTTGTTACCTGTGCCTGTGGTATCATATCCAAGAAACCATTGCCAAATCCAATGTCATAAGACATTTGTCCTACGTATTCTTCTAAGAGTTTTATAGTTTTAGGTCTTCAATGTAGGTTCTTGATCCATTTTGAGTTAATTTTTGTGTACAATGTTAGGTAAGGGTTCAGCTTTATTCTTTTGCATGTGGATATCCTGTTTTCCAACACCATTTGTTGAAAAGACTGTCCTTTAAACATTTAGTGGTCCTGTCACCCTTGTAAAAAATCATTTGACTATATGTGAGAGTCTATTTCCAGGCTCTCTATTCTATCTCATCAGTCTCTATGTCTGTCTTTATCTCAATATCACACTGTTTTGATTACTGTAGCTTTGTAATAAGTTTTAGAATCAGGAAGTGTGAGTCCTCCAGTTTTAGTCTCTTTTTCAAGATTGTTTTGGCTACTCAGAGTCCTTTGAGATTTCATATGAATTTTAGGATGGTTTTTCTATTCCTGCAAAAAAAAAAAAAAATAGCATTGGGATTTTGACAGGGATCACTTTGAATCTGTAAGATTGTTTTGGGTAATCTTGGCATTATAACAATATTAAGTCATCCAATCCATGAATGTAGGATATATTTCCATTTATTTATGTCTTTAATTTTTTTCAGTAGTGTTTTAAGGTTTCATTGTATAAGACTTTCATCTCCTTGGTTGTTAATTTCTAAATATTTTATAAATTTTGATGCTCTTATAACTGGAATTGTTTTTGTAATATCCTTTTCAGATTGTTCCTTGCTTATAAATAGAAATGCCACTGATTTTATGTGTTGACTTTGAATATTGCTACTTTGATGAATTCATTTATTAGATCTAACAGCTTCTCTGTGGAATCTTGAGGATTTTCTGCATATAAGGTCATATCATCTGTAAACAGAGATTATTTTACTTCTTCCTTTTCAGTTTGGATGCCTTTTATTTCTTTCTGTTGCCTAATTGCTATGGCTAGACTTCCTGTGCTTTGTTGAATAGAAGTGGTGAAAGCAGGCATCTATGCCTTCTTCCTGATTTTAGAGGAAAAGCTTTCAGTCTTTCACCATTGAGTATATGTTTGCTGTGGATTTTTCACATATAGTTTATTATGTGGAGGTAGTTTCCTTCTATTTCTAATTTTGTGAAGTGTTTTTATAATGAAAGGATGTTGAATTTTGTCAGATGCTTTTTCTGCATCATTTCAGATGATCATGTGTTTTTTTTCTCCCTTCATGTTGTTGATTGATTGATTTTTGTGTTTGACCATCCTTGAATTCCAGAAAAAAATCCCACTAGGTCATGGTGTACAATCCTTTTACTTTGCTGCTGAATTCTGTATCCTCGTGTTTTGTTGAGTATTTTTGCATCAGTGTTCATAAGGAATGTTGGTCTGTAATTTTCTTCTCTTGTGGTATCTTTGTCTGGCTTTGGTATCAGAGTTATTCTGGCCTCCTAGAATGAGATGGGAAGTGTTCACTCCTCTTCAGTTTTGGGGAAAGTTCGAGAAGGATTGGTATTAGTTCTTCTTTAAATGTTTGGTAGAATTCACCACTGAAGCCATCAGGTCCAGAGCTTCTTTTTGTTGGGAGATTTTTGGTTACTTATTCAATCTCATTACTAGTTATAGGTCTATTTAGATTTTCTGTTTCTTCTTGACTTAGTCTTGGTAGGTTTTGTATTTCTAGGAATTTGTCCATTTCATCAGGGTTATCCAATTTGTTGGTGTAAAATTGTTTATAGTACTCTCTTATAATCTTCTTTATTTCTGTAGAAATGGTAGTAATGTCTCCACTGTCATTTCTTATTTTAGTAATTTGAGTCTTCACTCTTTTTTCTTAGTTTCTCTAGCTAAAGATTTGCTGATTTTCTTGATCTTTTTGAAGAACCAACATTTAGTTTCAGTGATGTGTTCTACTGTTTTTCTATACTCCATTTCTTTTATTTTTGCTCTACTCTTTCCTTCCTTCTGCTAGCTTTCAGTTTAGTTTGTTCTTATTTTTCTAGTTCCTTAAGTTGTAAGTTAGGTTGTTGATTTGAGGCTTTTCTTGGTTTTTGACGCAAACATTATAGCTATAAATTTACCCTTAGCACTACTTTTGCTGCATCCCATAAGTTTTGGTATGTTTATTTTCATTTTCATTTGTCTTTAAGTATTTTCTTTCTTCCCATGTGAGTTCCTCTTTGACCCATTGGTTGTTTAAAGGTGTGTTGTTTACTTTCCACAGTTTTGTGAATTTTCCAGTTTTCTGTTTGGTTTGTAACTTCATCCCATTGTAAACAGAGAAGATTCTTTGTATGATGTCTTTTTAAAATCTTCTGTGATTTACATTGTGGCCTAACATGTGGTCTATCCTGGAAAATGTCCCATGTGCACTTGAGAAGACTGTGTATGTGGTGGTTGTTTGGTGGAGTGTTCCATGTGTGTCAGATCTATTTGGTTTATTGTATTAAGTCCTCTATTTCCTTAGTTATCTTCTCTCTGGCTTTTGTATCCATTATTGTGAGGTGGGTATTTCAGCCTCCAACTATTCTTGTAGAACTGTCTGTTTCTTCAGTTCTGTCAGGCTTTGCTTCGTATATTTTGATGATCTGTCGTTTGGTTTATAAATGTTTATAATTGTTATATCTTCTTGCTGTATGAACCTTTTATTAGTATATAGTGTTATACTTTGTCTCTTGTAATCTTTTCTGATTTAACATCCATTTTATTTGATACAAGTATATCTACCCCTGTTCTATTTTGGTTACTCTTTGCATAGAATATCATTTTTCATCTTTTCACTTTCAACCTGTTTGTGTCCTTGGGTCTAAGGTGAGTCTCTTGCAGACAGCCTATGGGTGGAACATATGTTTTTATCCATTCTGCCAATCTCTGTCTTTTGATTGAAGAGTTTAATCTGTCTTTCATATAAGGTGATTACTGATAAGAGGGGCTTACTTCTGCCATTGTGCTATTTGTTTAGTATATGTCTTATAGTAACATATAAGACATATGTATGTCTTATATGTTACTCATTTTCTGTAATCCTATCTTTTGTGGGTTTTTTTGGTTGTGAAATGTTTAACTTCACTTCTCATTTCCTTTTGTGTATATTATACGCTATTTTCTTTTTGGCTACCATGACAATTACATTTAACATCCTAAAGTTATAACACTGTAATTTGAATTCATACCATCTTACCTTTAGTAACATACAGTAACTCTGTTCTTTTACAGCTCTATCCCTACTACTTTTGTTGTTGATGTCACAAAATTACATCTTTTTATGTTGTGTGCTCCCAGACATAAATTAATAATTCTTTTAAATGCATTAGACTCCTAAATTATGTAGAAAAAAAGATTTGGAGTTATAGATCAAAGTTACCTTAATACTGGCTTTACACTTATAATTGTTTTCTTTTTTAAAAAATGTGTTAATGTTTTGAACCATGTAGAAAACAAAAAGTCCAGTCTAAAACATTGTTACAATACTATAGCATTTATAATTACCCATATATTTAATTTTATAGAGATCTTTATTTCTCCAGTTGGCTTTGAAATTCTATCTACTGTCCTCTCATTTCATCAGCAGGACTCCCTTGAGCATTTTTTGCAGGGCAGGTCTAGTGGTAGTGAACTCCCTCAGCTTTTGTATATGTTGAAATGTCTTGATTTCTCCCTCACTTTTAAAGAACAGTTTTACCGGGTGTAGGATTATTCATTGACAGGTTTTTTTCTTTCCACGTTTTCAATACATTGCCCTTTGTCTACTTGCCTCCAAAGTTTCTAATGAGAAATCTGAAGGTGGTCTTGTTGAGGATGGCCTACATGTGATGATTTTGCTTCTCTCTTGCTGCTTTCAAGATTCTCTATTTGTCCTTGGCTTTTGAAAGTCTGATTAAAATTTGTCTCAATGTGGGTCTCTTTGAGTTCATATTATTTGGAATTTGCTGTGCTTCTTGAATTTTATATTCATGTCTTTATTCAAATTTGGAAAGTTTTCAGCCATTCTTCTTCAGATAGTCTGTCTGCTCTTTTCTCTCTCTCTTCCTCTTCTGGGACTCCCATAATACATATGTTGGTCCTCTTGATGGTGTACCACCGGCCCCTTAGGGTATTTTCTTCCCCCCCCCCCCAATCTTTTGCTTTCTAGTCCTCAGCCTTGATGATTTACATTTCCCTATCTTCAAGTTCACTGATTCTTTCTTCCGCCTGCTCAGATCTGCCTTTGAATCCCTCGAGGACATCTTTCAGTTCAGTTATTGTACTTTTCAGCTCCAGGATTTCTTTTTGGTTTATTCTTAGGTTTTCTATATATTTATTGATATTTCCATTTTTTTCATACTTTGTTTTCTTTACTTTCTCCACATATTCCTAAAGTTCTTTGAGCATTTTTAGGACTCTTGTTTTAAAGTCTTTGTCTAATATATCTGCCATTAAGTCTTTTTAGGGACAGATTCGGTTGAATTATTTTCTCCTGTGAATGGGCCATACTCTCTTATTTCTTTGTATGCCTTGTGATTTTTTTGTTGAACACTGGACATTTTAATCTAATAACATGGCAACTCTGGAAATCAGATTCTACCCCTCCCCCAGGGTTTGCTGGGTTTTTTATTTTTGTTTTTTTGGTTTTTTAAAATTATTGTTGTAGGCTTTCTCTGCCAAGCCATCAGCATGAGGTGTAAAATTAATAACTTCTGAGGTCTTTTCTGAGACTTTCCTTGGGCACGCACAGTCACTTTCTGATTTTTGCAGTTGTTTTTCAGTGTCATAGTCTTTAATGTCTGGTTCATGAAAGGGGAAAAGAGAAAAAGGGGGGATAAAAGGGCACTCATTTTTGAAATCCCCTTCAGGTCACTTCAGCTTCTTGGGGAGGGGTTTGCAACAGTGGGGGAAAGTGTAACAACAATGGCCACCTGCTTCTGGCTGCACCTTTGCGATCAGACGTAACAGTCAGCATCAGAGCACAGATTCCTGGTATTTGCAGGGCAGAGTCCGCTTTGCCCACCCTGGCTCCTGCTAGCTGCTCCAGACATACGTGCAGAGCTGCCTGCTGTGTGGCTGGGGGTGCGATGGGTGGGTGCTAAGACCTGAAATGAACCAGAGTTGAGGGCAGTAACCTTCTAGCTCTTCCCCTTGAAGTCGTGAGCCTTCAACAGGCCTCAGATTTCCAAATTAGTTACCCCAGACAGGTCCTGCCATTGTTGTCCAGGTGGGGGGTATCCGTGGTGCTCCCTTCTCTCCCGTCATCCCAGAACTCTCCTGTGTGTGCGTGTGTGTGCGTGTGATTTCACTGTGTAAAATTGCCCCAGACGTAGTGCCGGAGTGCCGTAGGGCTTCTCTGAGCCCAGGGTGGATGGGATGTGCTCTACTTAGAAGATGCTCTTGGCCGTGAGGTTGATTTTAATGAGCCAATAGTATATATGAAATCAGGTGTCTTAACCAGAAACACACTAACGCAAGTTTATTGCTCAGTGGATGAAAAGGTTGTGATCAGAGGCTCACAGGACCCTGTATTTCCTGGCAGCCATGGTTCAGTATTCAGTAATGCAGTGTTCATGGAGACTCTGTGAAACGTAACTACTGTGAATAGCGAGAATCAACTGTATATGAAAAGTCTAGAATGGGCAGTCTGTAGAGACAGAAGGCACATTCATGAGGGTGGGAGGTACAGGGTTTCTTTGCTGGATCATGGAAATATTCTGAAATTCGATAGTGGTGCTGGTTGCACAGCTCTGTAGATATACTAATAACCATTGAATTATACTTTTTAAATGGGTGATCTTTATGGGATGTAAATTATATCCCAGTAAAGTTGTTGAAAATTAAAAGTATGAGATTCAAACCAGACTCTCCTGGATCTGAGTCTCGGCCCTGAGTGAAGTCATCTGGGCTCGTCTCCAGCCTTTATTTCCAAACTTCAGCCATCCTCAATCCGTGTGAATACTTTGACTTTTTAACTCATTTATTTGTACAGATTTTTTTAAAATCGTCTTTTCCCCTGGTAATAGGGACTTTTTGTTCTTCACTGTGGCCTCAGCTGTGAGCACCACCTGCTGTCCTGACGCACGGGTTTTGGGACTCAAGACAGCGCTCAGGACACCCAAGTGGCTCCCAAGGGGCTTCCCTGGCTGCCATCCTTGAACTCATTCGGAATGTCAGTGGCAGGCACAGTAAAATTAGCAGGACCTGCAACATTGTTACCAGTAGAGATCACAGATAGCATTTTCATATCATGTGATCGTATCAGCCAGAGATCTTGAGTATCATTTACAGTAATCATTATTTTTAAATAGTGCAGATGGTTATTGAATGCATTAGTGAGAAAGTATATGTAGTGTTGTATCCCACACTTGCTTTAGTGTTTTGATCATTGCCTTCAAAGTAATTTCTTTCTTTTGTCATCCCATGTCTCTTACTTTATGCGTTTAAGAACATTATTCTGAGGAGGAGTTCCCAGGCCTCATCAGGTTGCTGAGGGTTCTTGGGACTCAGAGTTAAGAACCCAGCTCTAAACAGTCTGCATTTGGGCGCTCAGACAACAGGCCAGCGATGACTGGGATTTTGCCCGCCTGGGACCCAGTCAGGGACGTTTGTGTCCACAGGGGGCAGAGAACCACGCCTTTGGGCTTCACATCTGCAGACTTCTTTCCTTCTGCATTTAGTAGACTTTGTCAGTCCTCTGTCCTGGGCTGGCTACTGTTACCAGCTGTGGGGTTTTTCCCTTGGGTGAATCAAAGATGTCACCATGCCTCTTGCACTTGAATGAAGCCGTCGTTACGGTGGGGAGCCTGGGCCACAGATGCTCTCCGTCCCCCGCACACTCCTGTCCTCCCCGGCCCAAGTCCGAGGGAATGCAGGATGAGACCAGCAAAGGAGCTGGGAGTCTATTTTCAGCAGAATAAACAGGAAGTGCAGACACTCACTTGTCACCACTTACGCATCAAATAAACCCTCCCAGTACTAGCAACCCCTGTGTTCTCGTCACTTAAGAGCTGTGGCCCTTTTACCCCCAGGTCCCAGCCCAGGACCAGGGGAGGAGCCCTGATGGAATTTCAGTTGCTTTCTGTCCCTGGGGTCAGGGGCCTCCCGGGGCGTCGGAGGAGGCTTGTTGAAGACAATTATACCAAAAGATTTCCAGCACAATTAGAGGGCTCTCAACTATTTACTTTTAAAATAAACATAAATATTGCTCATTTACATGTGTCTGTTAACTGCTCTTGGCATTCTAGCATTCTTTGGGGTTTCTAGAATGAGGAAGACACATTTTAAAACTTTTGACTTATCAGAAAGTTGCATGACTCGGGGCAGGGTGCGGAGGTAGGGGTATTTGCTTGTGATGTCACTTAAGCGTGTTGCCGGAAAAAGTAATTAAGAGAAGGTCTTCAAAGTAAAACGTATAGAATCATTGAAAATTTGGTTATAGACACTGGCCAACTCTTAAAGTATCAGGCCTGCAAATTCTGCTTATAAACGCTTTCCTTGGATTCGTCATCCATTAGCAGGAGGCGTGTTTGGCTTTTACGTTGGTGGCTTACTGCTTAGCAGGAAGCACTCCGTGGGTCTAACAGTTTAGCTGCCACAGCTGAATCTGTTTCTCTCCCTGTTTTACTCTCTTTCCTCAGATGCTGCCTGAGGTTTTGAGGCTGTGTGTTGAGGGCAGGGTAAAGATGTGGTTTGGCTGAATTGGCTTCATCGATGTGCCCACGCGCACAGGAACAGGTGTGTGAGGAGAACCTGCAGTTAAACACCCCTCTGCTCTGGGGTCTTTTTCATGAGACACATTTGCTTTTTTAATTGTCACTGATTCCTGGAAGTTCGTGTGTTTGGAGAATTTCCTTTTTTTTTTTTTTTTTTTTTTTTTCCCCAACTGTGAAAAAGGGCAAAAACTCTCCCACTGCTCTACCGTGGGAACATGCAGGAAACAAAATGCCTGAAGCCGGTGTTCACCCCTGGAGTGGGAGTGGATGCGGGGAGAGAATGTGCTGATGTAGCTCATTAAAAAGCAAACAAAGCCAGAGCCGCCCACCGTCCAGAAAGAGCTTGTCCTGGAAAAGCTGGCCACTCTGTGCAGGCACTGCCGGGCAGCCTGGGCCTCGCTATGTCCTGGACGTGGCTCACTCCACCCATGTCACTGGGTCTGCAACTTCCCCTCCAGTTGAGCCTTTGGGAGGGAGGGGAGAACGTCGGAGGCTGATTTTATTCTCTAACTGTCCCACAGAACACCTTGCGTATAAACAGTGAGAGTTTACACAGGTGGAATTTTGGATTCTCCTCTTTCCTTATTTATTTGAGAGTCATATGTACTTTTTATGTCAAGCCCATAGTATACTAATAATTTGGATTCTTTTAAAATCCTTACATATCATAAACATACCCTATGTCATTAAACCCTTTGTGAAACTTTTGTTTTAAAAGATGTTTTTTCTGTTTATAACGTATTTGTAAAAGAAAATTCAAACAACATGGAAATAACTTCACCGCCCTGAGGTGACCATTGTTAGCAGTTTGGTGAGCCTCCCTCCAGACCCCTTGGTGTAGATACAACTAGTTGGATACAGTTTCACATAAACAGGGTCATAATACACATACTGTAGAGATTATTTTAGCCTAGCATTTTTTTTTTAGCATCTTTATTGGAGTATACTTACTTTACAATGGTGTGTTAGTTTCTGCTTTATAACAAAGTGAATCAGTTATACATATGTCCCCATATCTCTTCCCTCTTACGTCCCCCTCCCACCCTCCCTAGCCCACCCCTCTAGGTGGTCACAAAGCACCGAGCTGATCTCCCTGTGCTATGTGGCTGCTTCCCACTAGCTATCTACCTTACGTTTGATAGTGTATATATGTCCATGCCACTCTCTCGCTTTGTCACAGCTTACCCTTCCTCCTCCCCGTATCCTCAAGTCCATGCTCTAGTAGGTCTGTGTCTTTATTCCCATCTTGCCCCTAGGTTCTTCGTGACCTTTTTTTTTTTCTTAGATTCCATATATATGCCTTACCATACGGTATTTGTTGTTCTCTTTATGACTTACTTCACTCTGTATGACAGACTCTAGGTCCGTCCACCTCACTACAAATAACTCAATTTTGTTTCTTTTTATGGCTGAGTAATATTCCATTGTATGTATGTGCCACATCATCCATTCATCTGTCGATGGACACTTAGGTTGCTTCCATGTCCTGGCTATTGTAAATAGAGCTGCAGTGAACATTGTGGTACATGACCCTTTTGAACTATGGCTTTCTCAGGGTATATGCCCAGTAGTGGGATTGCTGGGTCGTACGGTGCTTCTATTCTTAGTTTTTTAAGGAAACTCCATACTGTTCTCCGTAGTATTTCTCTTTGAAAACTCTTTTTAAACGTAAAGCAACATACTCCTCAGGTAATGTAGCAGGGCTGTGTTTGTGTTTCCAGAGTGGGTGAGGGTTATGTGGTGTCACCTGCTTTTAGAAGGGAGGGATTCTTTGGCCTTCTGAAGCATCCCAGCCTGTAAACTCTGCACCCGCACCCCAGCCTCCCATGTGTGCCTGAGGCCTTGGAGGTGCTCAGAGCCGGGCACTCAGGCACCTCCCGTGGGGCCCGCCTGCGTTCAGGCCGGCAAGTGGTCATTCCTTCTTGGGCTCGCTGAATCTCACGCCCCCGCCCCGCCCAGTGCAGCGGCATGCAGGGTGGGTCGTATTCCTGCTCTCTGGGTGCAGGTTCTACTGGGAGGCATGTTGCAGGGAGGCATTGTAGCCCCAGGGTTGGGCCGGCTGCTGCAGGGCCGTGCGGGTTGCTCCAAGGCTGATGAGAGCCGTGGGGAGGTTGAAGCAGACGCCTGTGTGAAGGGGCCGAGGTGCCCTGTGGGTGGCGCCTTGCCCACCACACCTGCTTCCCCTGCGGCCCGAGAGAACCCGTGCCCGCTGCGTGTCCTGGACCACACTCTCCGTGAGTTGGGGTCCCGCTCCTTTCCATCCGGAAGGCCTGCTGTGCCGAGCAGGCTGGCAGCGTCCGCGCAGCAGGTGTGCAGCTTTGGGGGAGGGCCCTGTGCCTGGAGTTAAAACTGGGTTTTACCGAGTGTTTCTGAAGGCCAGCAGATCGAGAAGTGCCAGCCCCTGTGGGCCTTTGTAAACAAGGGGTTAAGGTTGAGCTTTCCTGGCCCTTGTTGGGGATGAGTGTCCACAGGTGTCAGCACAGAGATTTTGGAGAGGTGACCTGGCCTCTGGCAGCTTCCAAAAGTCAGGTCCTTGCTTCATTCCCCTTTGATCCGGATAATGGTTCCTAGGTCAGCCAGCCCTAACTCTGCACTGGAAAATGCAGAGCCTCTACTAAAGATGTGGCTTCTAGGCCATCATTCATAATGGTCACAGAACTACCAGCTCTTTGCTGACTTACTCATTCGGCTAACATGATCTACTGACAGGCTCACCTCGCTGATGGGCACCTGCTCTGTGCTCAGCACTGCCAAGTCCTGGGGCACAAGGTCAGGTCGTGGCTCCTGCGCTAACAAGGGACCTGCAGCCCCACAGTCTGCTGTGAAAACAGCGACCACCCAGGGGGTTGTGCTTCGGGAACTGGAAAGAACTGTGTTAGGTGGAGAGTCCAGGAGGGCTTTGTGAAGAGGTGGTGCCAGAGCTGATTGTCGACTAAAAAGCGTGTGCAGGGTCACGGGAGAAGCAGGAAGTTGGGGGGTGGGGGGGCTCTGTTTCTCAGCGCCAGGCTGAAGTCTGTGACGGGAGGAAATGGTGGGAGGTGACCAGGGGTCTCTGAGCTCCAGGAGAGCCTGGGGATTGCGTATCCCCACCTGCAAACAGGAGGAGCTCACGAGTGAGCTGGTGGCTACGTTAGTGAGCTTCTGGCCAAGGATGCGGTCAGGTGACAGATCCCCCTCAGAGCTTGCAGAGGAGGGGAGGGGGCACACAGGAGAAGCCCTTCAAGGTCTTGATAAGATCTGGGGACCAATCGCACATCCCTCGGGAGATCTATATTCCAGTTGCCTTCAGTCGAGACCTTTCTTTTTAGCGTGTTTACATACAAAGCGGCTGTGGCTAAAACATCTTTTGCGTAGGTGAGAAGCAGTTGATCGGTATTATTAATCTTATTTTATTTATTTTTTTATTTTTTATTTTTGGCTGCAGTGGGTCTTTGGTGCTGCGCCCAGGCTTTCTCTAGTTGCGGCGAACGGGAGCCACTGTTTGTTGCGGTGTGCGGGCCCCTCACGGCAGCGGCTTCTCTTGTTGTGGCTCACGGGCTCCAGGCGCGTGGGCCTCAGTAGCTGTGGCGCACGGGCTTAGTTGCTCCGCGGCATGTGGGATCCTCCCGGACCAGGGCTCGAACCCGTGTCCCCTGCCTCGGCAGGCGGATTCTCAACCACTGCGCCACCAGGGAAGCCCGGTGTTAATCTTAAATTGTGTTCTTTTAAGCATTTTGCATTTGACGGGTTTTTGCTAGAAAAAAGCTCCAGGTTTCTGCAAACAGTGAAGTCTTCCCTCTTAGCTAAAGGCTAGCCCATCTAATCTACACCTACCTGTATCCTTAGGGTCGCTGGGCTGGGAAGCTGTTTATGCTCCCGTTAGTAGTCATTTTCAGTCCGAGTAAATGCCACTCCTTTTGGAAGAAATTCTTCTGGGGAGAGAGTGAAGCGCGCTGCAGGAGAGCCTGCAGTTGGTGGGGCCCCGCGGAAGCGCCAGGGCGGGGACGGGGCCCGGGCGCGGCTCCCACCAAAGCACACCACACGGAGATGCTCAAGGACACTCTTGTGGCAGGTCCCGCTGGGGTCATTTCTGTTTAAAAGGGCTTCTCATTGCGGGGGACGGCTGTGGAGGCTGGTGGAAATCCGGGTGGGCTCGTCTGAAGCCCACCCCTCCGCCGTGATCTGTCCTCAGTGGAATTCACCAGTGAAGAGGAGGGAATCATTCTAAACAGGCAGCTGGAGGGGAGGCAGGGCGCTCAGTTCTAGAAAAATGGTTCCAAAGCCCCGAATGAAACTGCTTTGGTGCCACCTTCGTCCAAGGCCCTTAAACGCACAGCTCTGGAGATGTTTGCTGGCTGGTTTCTTTTTCCCTTTCTTTCTCTTTTCTTCCCAAACTCTGGCCTGTCTTCCAGCTCTGTTGACTGCTTCTCCATGTTCTGCCTGCCTGACCCCTCCTCTTGGTCTCTGTGGCTCCCCCGGTGGGCTGAGCTGGCCTCCTGCCTGTCGCTCCCTCCTTCTGCCCAGACA
>NW_006775534.1:92608-115969 GCF_000442215.2 Lipotes vexillifer
GTTCAGCAGCTTAGAGTCTGGACTGGCCCCTGACGTACAGCTCATGCCCCACAGCAGCTGCGAGCATCCTCATCACATTTTTCGTTACCGCGCATCAAGGCTTCTCACGCCAGCGTCTCGCATGTTGGCTTCTGTGTTTGTTTATGTCATTCCGCGGCTCAGTCATAGCCCGCTTGTTTCCCTTTAACATCCATTCCTTCCTAAGGTCCACCACTGTTACCATCTTACTTGAGGAGTCCTTAAAAGTAATTCCCGTGTGGCCTGGGGACCACCTTCATCAGAACCCCAGGGAGGGGAGGAAGCTTGTGAGATGCAGATTCTGGAGCTTGTCCCAACCCAGGAACCAGAACCTCTGGGGTGAAGGTCAGAGTTGGCTTCTCCAGTGACTCACGCACACAGCCTCAGAACACATATATCCCTTCTACTCTCAAGACGAATGCTCATTTAGCAGTTTACTGTTGACCAGGGACTTTGAAGCTATCATGTGACTGTCACAACAAACCAAGTTGTATAATTGTTCTCCTTTTGAAACTGAAGCTTCAAGAAAGGTTAAACATTCCAAATATAGTTCTCAACTGAAGTTGTTTGGAATTTATTTAAAATACCCCCTGGGGAGGGCTTATCTGGCACCTTTCAACAAAGGATGTAGAGCCGGTGACATCCAGCCGTGACATCCAGCCGTTTCACTGCAATGGGTGTGACATGTGACTGTCCGCAGCTCAGAACAAGCAGTCCGCCTTGGGAACTGGAATTAAGACCACATTAAAGACCGTACTGTCTTCCCATAGCCAGGAGAATCATTATTTAGAATACAGTAAACTTCAGTGGTACCTTAGTGCCAAGTAGTTTACTGTACAAATGATTTACCTGTACTAGTTTGGAGTCCAGAGATTAAAATTTCCATCATGAACTTTTTTCTTTTCCAGAAGCGTAAGCGAGATTTGGATTTCCTCTTGCATAGTGATTTGTCTTCCTGTTTTTGCCCTGTATCTCTGTAGTTTCCATCCTCTCCTGTGGGAAAGTGATTCAGCACAGAGGCCACCATCTCTAGCGGACTCCACCTGCACCCGGGCCCTCGTAAAGGCCCGAGCCACTTTGTAGCATTTAACAAATGCAGGCAGAGAGTTAGGATGAGGCTGACGGTTGGATTCGGAGCTGTTTACTCCTGTGTTGTTTTCCATGGGGACGTGAATGCAACAGGATACGCCCCTAGGCCCTGCCCCCCGCCCCCCCGTATTCCAGCAGCCCCGCTAGAATCGCGGACGGGGAGAGGCTGCGGCTGGGAGTTCTGTACCTTGTTAAACTGTAAAGGAGAGTGTTGATACGGTACATACCAACCAAGAAAGGCTGTTTGTCTTGTGGTAAAACACGTGTAACATAACATTTACCATTTTAACCATTTATGAGTATGCAGTTCAGGGGTGTTCAGTACATTCACATGGTTGTGCAGCCACCGTCCACCTCCTGAACTTTTTCATCTCCCAGCTGAAGCCGTACCCACTAAAACACTATGTGTTTTGGTGAGTTAAAGTCAAACGCCAAGAATTACCTCCGTCCGTGTAGTATGAATTCCTATAAAATGCCCATGTGGCACATTTATAACAGATAGTGTCTATGGTCTTAGAATTTCAGATCAAGGCTATAGTAGGTGAGGGATTATACTTTTGCAAAAAGCAAATCGCTTAGGAAATAATTGTCACTTGCTAGTGGCGTCATCGTGTCCCTGCAGAGACCCCAGGCCTTCCCTGGGGGCTGTGTCTGCGGCCCACCCTCATCCCTCTGGTTCCCGTGCACTGACCACGCCTGGACCGGAGGCTGGCAGTGAGGGCCGGGCTTCTTGGACTTCAGGTCGCATGTGGAGAGTCTCAGGTTAAATTAATCCAGCTCCTCTGGACACGGCAGGGCCTCGGCAGTGACTCAGAAGAGTCAGCCAGCCTCACTTGTCCTCCTCCTGCTTGGGACCCCTCTGAGCTGGGAAGTACAGCATGCAGCGTGACGGGTGTCTGTGTGTTGGGGGCGGGATGCCCTCTGCCAGGGCGGCAGCAGCAGTGTGGCAAACCTGCTTCCCTGCAGACCTTTCTCCCCGCGCCTCCCAGACTCCGGTGAGGGGAGCCTGGAGATGGCCGGGCCCCCCGTGGCTCCTCCTGTGGCTAATAGGCCCGGGACTCTCTGCTGGCGGACAGAGTAGCAGGAGAATGGGGAGGCTGAGGCTGGCGGCCCTCTTTGCCCAGGCTGGTGTGCTGGTCACGTCTTCCTGGCCCTCCCTGCAGCCCAGCCTGTCCTGGCGGTGGTGGACGCCGGGCGGTGTGCGAGCATGTCCTCACTCCCAGCCTCAAGAGCCACTGTCCGCAGCCTTGGGTGTGCTCCCAGCCCTGGCCTTGGCTTGCTCTCGGGTGGGCTTCGGGTGGGGTGGACGTTTGGTTGAGGCCCCTCAGGGGGAGGGGGGCTCCAACACAGATCTGCCCCACGTGGCCCCTGCCCATCTCCTGCCAGCTTCAGACACCACCAAAAAGTGTGCTTGCCTTTGGGAGCAGGTGCCAGGCAGAGGGCGCCTTGTCTCCTGATGTCGCCTTTGACCTTGGAACCGTCCCAGTCTTTTTGAGCATCATTTAGCGGATGGAAGTTCTTCGTGCGGTTGACGCTGGAAACACGGTTCTGACGCTCAGGCTCATCAGAGGGCAGAGCCTGAGACCAGCCCACGTTTAGATTTGGGGTGTGTCCGCCCGAGGACCTGACCCTCCTCAACCCTCCCTCCAGCAGCTCTTTCTGGCGGCCTCACTGTCGAGCGTGGGGGCACACTTAGCTAGTAAACCCTGACGGGCCCCTGCGCTCTCAGAGTCGATCAGAGCAATTGCCAAAGCTCGACAGGCTCTCTGGTGCAGGCGCTCGTGGACACAGGCGAGCAAGAACCTGTACTTTGTGCTGCAGGCTCCAGGGCTTCACACAAGGAGGTTTCCAGACCCTTCAGCTGTGGATCCTCCTCGAGTTCCTGGGGAATTCCTGCCCCTGCGCTCTCAGAGTCGATCAGAGCAATTGCCAAAGCTCGACAGGCTCTCTGGTGCAGGCGCTCGTGGACACAGGCGAGCAAGAACCTGTACTTTGTGCTGCAGGCTCCAGGGCTTCACACAAGGAGGTTTCCAGACCCTTCAGCTGTGGATCCTCCTCGAGTTCCTGGGGAATACCTGCTGACCGCAAACTATGGCCAGGTGCTTCTGAAATGAAAACGCGTCCTCCTTACCCTGTGTGCCTTTTAAACCCTCATCCACCTGGCACCCCCAACCCAGTTGGTCCTCTTGTGCTGTGTGCCGCCTGCGTTGCTCTGCCAGCCCCCTCGTAACGGGCAGGCGTTCCCAGGACAGTGAGTGAATGGAGCTGCAGAAGTGGTGTGTGTTTCACAGGGGCTTTGGGATACGGCGTCAGGGTCTGTTGTTACAGCGGGAACTTAACGAGCCCTGTTTCCTGCGTCAAGATGGTGGTGTGGCGCGTGGGCCACCGGCACCAGTGGAGACTCCAAGGGCTGCGGAGCGCTCACGGTCGAGGCAGGCGTCCTCAAGTCCATGGTCTCCCCGAGTGGGGTGACCTGTCCCTTTTACAGAGGACGAACCTGAGTCCCAGAGAGGTCCACACGGCTGTCCAGGTTTCTCTGGTTTCCTCCCATGGCTGAAGTGGGGAGTGAAGGAGGAGGCTGCAGCGCTCCTGAGCGGTCAGCGGAGGATCGAGGCACTTGCAAAAACCCAGCCCGCAGGCTGCGGTTTCCACTGGCCTAAGGCGGGCGGGGCGTCAGGAAGTGCCCCCCGGACGGACCACAGATTCCTCTGGACGGGAGAAAGATGCGCACTGTGGTTCCTGGTCGCCGTGGTTTGCCCATCTTGGACAATCCTGCTGGTCAGGACCCTCTCCTGACCCAGGCTGTCGCTGGTGGACTGGGCAGCTCCGTAGAAAGAGCAGGAAAATGAGTCGTTCAGCCCTTAAAATCCAGGGTCTTCAAGATGTATTAAGTGGAAAACCTAGGTGCAAAATTGTGTGTATAATTCTTTACCCCCTGAAACAAAATGACGGAGTACGAACCTTTGTTCATATTTGCTTGTAGTTGCCTAAATAGACCTGGAATGATTGATAAACTAGCAAAAGTCACAACCTCGAGTATGGGGTGGGGAGTGACTGCTGACGTGTCTGGGGTTTCCTTTCGGGGTGATGCACGTGTTCTGGAATTAGGCAGTGGCAATGGTTGCACAGCCGAGTGCGCCAAAACCGATGAACTCTACCCCTTAACGAGGGGCACTGTGGAAGCCAAGCACGTGGCGTGTGTCTCAGTCCTGCGGTTGAAGCAGGCATCTCACGTGGCGCTGAGCCTCTTGGAGCCACAAGCGTTTAACGCTAGCGGAGCTGCACTGGTCTTTGCCCCGTCTCTGGATTCGTGGACTCTCGGAGGGCCTGTGAAGCTGTGTCTCTCGTAGGGTCTTCGGGGTGAATCAGGCGGAAGGCCCAGGGCAGGGCTGGCCCCTGGGTGCTCTGTCGTAGGGTCCCGAGAACTGCTCCCTGGGATTCACGCTCAGGGGCTGTTGGTGAGAGAGGCAGCTGGAGCCGGCGGCCTTGGCTGTGGGCTCACGGAACAGAGACCTCTCCCCATCGTCGCCACTGCCCAGCGGCCTCTGCTGCGGAGGCGCACCTGCCGTGGGTGGGACTCAACTGACGGGGTGCTGTGAGGCTTGTAGTGCCGGGTGGCTCAGAGACCTGGCCGCTGAGGGCAGGGGTGAGGACCTGTGACCCTCCTCCAGGCTCCTGTGGAGCTTCCGTGACCCCCTCTGCTGTGCTGGCCAGGCCTGCAGCGTGGAGGGCTGGCCATGGGAACTGCTGAAGGAGGTCTGCTCTAAGTACAGGCTTTCCTGCCAGCAGTTATTTTCGGCTGTTTCAATTACAGTTGTCCCCTCTGGTAACCGCTGTAGCATCCCGTAAATACAGGCCGAATCACAGCCCCCGGCTGTGGAGCCAGCGGGGGCGAGTGGACACGTGGATGGCCCCGCTCCTCCCGTGGGGCTTTTAAGTGGCCGCTCGGAGGAAGGGGAGCCAGTGAACGGCGCCCCTTCTCTCTGATTCGATCATGCTATTCTGCCCACATCCTCTGCTCAGCACCTGAAATCACCTTGTGTTCAGGAGCCCGCTGTGAGCTGGGGGCAGAGCCACCGACTCTGATGGGCGTTGGAGAGCTGGCTTTTCAGAAATGCCTGACCCTGTTCTGCCCCCCGGCGATCCAACCCTGCTCCTGAGACAGGCTCCTGAGAGGCCCTGTGTTTTCCTTGGAACTTGGGGGTTCATATTTCCTTGCTTTTTATCTGATCTCCTTTCTCCTACGTCATAACAAAGGTTAAGTATGAGAGGGCGGGGATCGGGGAGAGCTCTTCCTCGGGCCGACCTCCGCGAGGCAGAGGGACTGGGAAGGACTGCCCGCCGGGGCCCCGAGCCGGGCTTAGCCGCCAGCGCGCCGCCCTGGGGCTGGTGAGGCCAGGCCGTTACTGTTGATCATGTCTGGGCCGCAGGTCAGCACAGCAGCCCCGCTTGGAGGTGAGGGTGGACTTGAGGGTGGAGGGAAGTGCTGCTTGGACCCTCAGAACGGCTGGCATCAGTGCCCCTCGATTCTAGGTTTCTGAAAGTGCTCTGCTTGGGAGAGACACCAGCTCTGTCCCCTGGATGTCCGGAGACCTGGTGGGTCTACAGGAGGGCCTGCTCGCGGCCCACTTCTCAGTGGCTACTGAGTCTGGATCGTAATTAACACTGCACTGCAGACTCGGGAGGGGCCAAAGTCCCGCAAAGTGAGTGGGACTGACTGAGTCCAAGCCGTCTCACTTCTGGCGCCGAGCTCTTTCCGTTAAGCTTCTTGTCTGAGATCAGCCCCCAGAACTTGGAGTTTCTTCAGTCCGGCTCCCTTAGGACCACCAGCGTGCTCTCCCTTCTGGGTCATTCGTGCTCCTCGGATCTGGCAGTGATGAAAGTGAGTCCCCGTTCCTCACCCCACCAGCCACGTGGCCTCGGGCAAATCACTTCATCCCTCTTGTGCCTCAGTTTCCTCATCTGTGAAACCTCAGTTTGGGAGGATTAAATCTTCAGAATTGTGCCTGACCCCTTAGGGCGTTTTGTGAGGGTTAGCTGTTACCACCCTCCCCTTTCCCATGGCACCTGGCTGCGGTGTGAGTGACGACGGGGTGTGGGCCCAGGGGTCCCGGTCCTTGAGCATCGGGGGCGGGGCAGACCAACAGCAGCCCAGCCGCTGGCCAGCACCTCCCTGAGTGCAGAGCAGCAGTGAACCTCCCCCTCGAGAAGCTGGTCGTTCGGCCCGAGGGCTACGTGACTCTCACACCACCCATCTTCCGTGTCCTGCCCACGGGACACAGTTCCCTCCACTCTGGGGCACAAGTTAAGAGCGGTCAGGGCCGGTGTTGCACACCCAGGGCTCTCTAGGAAGGGGCCCATTGAGCAGAATGCACCCGTGTGTTGCCGGTTCCTCCCAGAAGCCAGGTTGGAGCCTGGGGCAGTCCTGTGTCCTGAGCTGTCAGCCAGGCAACCCCACCGTGGGACGCGTTCTAATTGGGCTTCAGGGACATTAGAGTGACTCCTGTTGGATTCTTCCCCCATTCCTTAAGCTGGTTCTGAAGACCAGAAAAGATGAAAAGCCACTGGGCATGAAACAGACTTTAGGGATGGAGGATAACATTTTATGCGTTAACTTCTGAAACAGTTGGAAGACGAGCGGCTACAGATGAAATGCTCATTAGCGCTTGATCACAGCCAACGGTTGGCGTGTGCCTGCGTGTGCACGTGCCCCTGTGTGTGTGTCCTGTTGTGTCCCGAGGTCTTTGGTTGTGTGCCTGGAATGATTTTGCGCCCGGTGGTGTGACACTTAGGTACCTTTGGGCCCAAGCGTAGCTAAATAGGAAAGACGGTGAAAGTTAATTGACCTTCATTAGAATTAGTTTTAAAATCACTTATTCCTAACACACTGAACCTTAAACCACCTTCTGAGGATATAATTGGCCATTCAAAATGGATTTGTAAGTAGAGACTTTGCCCCCTCTGTGCTCAAGGGAACTGATGACTGATGTCAGCAACGCAAAGCAGCATTTACTAGACTTTTATTAAATCAAGATCAGCTTCTGGAAAATACCCCGAAGAGGGCGGGACCTTCCAGTCCACAGTGACAACCTGACTTTCTGATAACACGCCCGAAAGAACAGTCTCCTTGGGTCCCCAGCAGGACCTGGGAGGACGAGACACCCTGGTTCAGACACACGCACCGTCTCACGTCAGATCCTGAGTTCGACCCGGGCCCGCCGTGCACTTCCAGGCCGCCCAGCACAGGCAACGTAAGGAAGAAACCCGAGAGCACGCCTGGCCCCGGTGCCCCGGGAGTAGCTCCCTGGCTTTTGCCTGTTTTCCCCCCGCGCCGGCAGGTCAGTCGCTGTCTGATCGGCCGTGCTCATTCCCAGCTTCCCAGAGGGCTGTGCCGAGGTGGGCAGCAGGGGTGCCAGCTCGGACCTGCCCCTGTGGGGGGCCAAGGCCAAGTGCAGGCTGCTTTCCAAGGTGTGAGGAGTGGGCTCGGGCTCTCGGGGCTGCCCGAGGGGGGCAGAACTTCACTGAAGTGGGGAATTCAGAGTGAAGGAGGCACTGGCCACTTGTTTGCCGATCATCGTCTGGCCTGTGTCGAGTCTTAATTTTTGTCTTCAACAAAATAAGGATTATTTTACTTGTCAGTGGCTTATCTGATAAAGGTGTTGTTAGAGTTAATGAAATAACGTTGGCGAATTACGGCAAGCTCCTGAGTGGCGAGGTTCTGGGTCCGCGTCAAGTGTCACTGAAGCTGCAGTAGTGAGCAGGTTCCTTTCACCCGCCTCTCTTCCCGGGGACTGAAAACAAAGGCAGACGTTTGGGGTCACCCCTCAAATCGCTGCTCCTTCCTTCTGCAAAGCCTGCGGTGCTTACCGTTGCCTCCTCAGAGCCCTACACAGAAGCCAGAATGACCAAAAGCTCCAGGTTTGTAGCGAAAATGGAAGCAATCCAGAATAGTCAGGAGGAAAAAGAGCCTTCAGCGAAAATGAATGGCCACCATGTACACGAGCGTTACAGAGCCGTCCAGTTGTGGCGTGTGGAGCCTCACCAGGGGTCTCCTGGCCCTGCTCTCGCAAGGCCCCATCCTGGGAGACGGGTGCAGGCGAGCCTGTTTGGAAGCAGAGAATGTGGACAAGCAAGGTGTGGACCCGATAAAACGCAAAACTAGACAAAGGCAAAAATGTTCAGGTTTTAATTCGTTGTTGATTGTAGTCTAACTGGGGAAAGGAGAGTAGATTAAAAGTAGGGAGAAGCTGAGAATGTCTCACAAATGTCTTATTCTTCAAAGGCATTCTGAGCACGCAACAGCTAGGAAGTGCTGGGCTGTGAGTGTCTAGTGTTTCTTTTTCTTCCCCCAGAGCTGGAAGGAACCATTTTATTTCTTTGTTTCAATAAAAACTTTATTGAGATGCAATTCCTGTATCATATAATTCACCCATTTAAAGTGTGCAGTTCACTGGCTTTTAGGGTGTTCACAGAATCGTGCAGCCATCACAGCAGTTGTAGAACATTTTCATCACCCCAAAAAGAAACCCTGAACCCAGAGAGCGGCTTCTTCCCAGCCCCTGACAACCACTGATCTGCTTTCTGTCCCTCCAGATTTGCCTATCCTGGGCGTTCCGCATAAATGGGCCCCATCACGTGTGGTCTTTTGTGACTGGCTTCCTTCACTTGACATCGTGTTCTTGAGACACGTCCGTGTTGTGTCCTGTGTCAGCACTTCGGTCCTTCTTTATGGCTGAATAATACTCCATGTATGGATGCGCCACACGTTTTTCATCCATTCCTCAGTGGATGGACACTGGGGTCATTTCCCCCATTTGTCTGCCGCGTATTCCGAACACTCAGGTAGCCCACGGCATTGGTGTTTGTCGCCGTGCTCACGTACCCAATGAGAAAACGCGGCCTTGGGGCCAAAGTGGCTCCCAGGGTGCCACGGTTGGTGCGCAGCCTCAGGCGCAGAGGCAGGAGACCTCAGACGAGACCTGCCTGGGGACCTGGGGATGGGGGCGCGGGGCATTCACTGGGGGCTCCCAGCCCTGTCAGCCCTTTCGCAGTGCCGTTGAGGCCCGTGGCCTGCGACGAAAGGGATATCCCCCTGCGACGGCCAAGGGGACGGGAGGCGTGTCGCTGCAGCCTGGGGCCCGCAAGCAGGAGGGGCGATTTCTCCTGCCCTGTGTCCTCAGCGTGCCTCCGAGGCTGCTTCACCAAGACACACCTGCGTGACTTCAGCTCCCGGGATTCCCGAGTGAAAATGTTCCCCTCTAGTTAAGACTATGACTGCAGTTCTCCTACCGGCCCCTCCCGCGGGGGCCGGGCCACGGGCACGAGGCCGGGAGGTTTGGCAAGAAGTCCTCCCACGTGGGCTTGAGGTGGGAACGCCGAGTTCCGATTGGTGCTTTGTGATCAGCCCCCCTTCGTGGCTTCGGCAAAAATGTAAGAATTCGGGTGGTTGGCTGTGTCTCCCCCTTGACTCGGCATGTTCTTTATTAGCTGTCTGCTCAGGTTGGGTTCGTCCTCCCCCTCTCCTTCCCGAGGAGACATGGTCCCGTAGGTGGCAGGAAGGGATTGGGGCCGAGGAAGGGGAGAGAGGACGCCTGATTCTCAGCATTTGCAGGCTTGGCTCGGGGAGAGACATTCAAGGAAACCAAGCTGGATGCCCCCAAACGGTGTTCCTCACCCCTTCTGTCTTAGATCCGCGTCCTCTCAAAGCAACGCAGAGCAGTCAGCCCCCAGCCCCTCCCATGTACCCCTCCCCAGGGCTGGGTCTCCACTCACCCCGATTTGTTGACTTTTGCTTCCTGCCCTGTGTTATGTACGTAAAGACTGGTTTCCCACAAGGGCTGGATAAGTGGGTTGTGCTGAAGGTGACGCTCCCTCACACTCTGAGGGCCTCCACCCCGCTCCAGTGAGCGGGGCAGCCCTAGAGCAGAGATGACCCAAGAGTCTGGCAGAAGCCTGTGTGTGTGTGTGTGTGTGTGTGTGTGTGTGTGAGCAGGGCAGCCCTAGAGCAGAGATGACCCAAGAGTCTGGCAGAAGCCTGTGTGTGTGTGTGTGTGTGTGTGTGTGTGTGTGAGCAGGGCAGCCCTAGAGCAGAGATGACCCAAGAGTCTGGCAGAAGCCTGTGTGTGTGTGTGTGTGTGTGTGTGTGTGTGTGAGCAGGGCAGCCCTAGAGCAGAGATGACCCAAGAGTCTGGCAGAAGCCTCTGTGTGTGTGTGTGTGTGTGTGTGTGTGTTGGCCCGGTGCGGGGGGCGGGGAGCTGGGAGCTGGCCAGCAGGACACGTTAGGAATTCTCCAGGAAGATCCCTGTGGGCTCTGGGCACCTCTGCTCATCTTTGCATTGCAGAGAGAACAGAAGGTTTGGGAGAAGTTTTCCTGCCGTGAATGCAGCCAGGAGTGCGGTGCTGGGGCCTTGCAGTGGGGGCCCAGGGGCCCTCATGGCAGCCCCCTACTCTCCCAAAGACACTGAGTTTGCAGAGCCTCAGCCGGAGTGGGAGGCTGGGCATGCGGGACCCTCCCCCCGCCGGCATGGGGTTTTTATTGAGGTTTTTATTGAGATGGTTGCAGTTTTCAGAAATAATACAGAGATCCCAGTGTACTTTGCCCAGTTCCCCCCAGTGGTGGTATTTTACAAAACTGTCACAAGTGTCACACATGACACACCCAGCACCTTGTTCAGGTTTGCCTAGCTTTACTTGGCACCCAGTTGTGGGTGCTGGCATGATTTTTAAGAGCAAATCACAGCAATATCTGGCAAAACTGAACACACAAAGATAAGCCACTTTCCCATCTGTGGCCGGATGTTCTGCCCCATCAGACGGCGATTTACAAGTGCCTCCTACATCTTAGGGCTCGGTCACGGGCTACTCACGTCAGTAATGTTTGTCTGTGGGCCATGCCTGATACCTGTCAGCCCTCGCGGCCACGGCCTCCCAAGAGTGCTTTCCACCCCTGTGGAGCTGTCCTGGGGCCTGCATCCCACAGCAGGCTGCAGAAGCAGCCCTCCGAAAGCAGGCAGGCAGCAGCTGTAAGGCTGACTGTGCTTTACTCCTTCCCATTCTCCCTGCCGATCCCTCACCCCCGTCACACAACCACAGCCCCTTACCCTGCTCCCCAGCCTGTGTTACCTGCTGTGCCCTCTCTCAGGCGAGGCCCATGTGGGCGCTGAGATCCCAGAGCAGGTGCTGGGTTTTTTTCTCTGGGGTTTGGGGGCATTTTTTCAGCTTTGAAGCAAGTGGGAAATACACATTATAAGTAGGATAACTGGTTCTGAAAAACACTTAACGTGTTCGTAGTTTAAACGTAACTTACAGGTATATCCATCAGTCTTTTCTCAGGGCATGAAGTTTTCCAGGTAGAGACACTAGGAAAAACTTTATCAAAAGGCAGGTATGCTCATGCAACTCAATATTAAAAAGACAAACCACCCAATCCAAAAATGGGCAGAAGACCTAAATAGACATTTCTCCAAAGAAGACATACAGCTGGCCAAGAAGCACATGAAAAGCTGCTCAATGTCACTAATTATTAGAGAAATGCAAATCAAAACTACAATGAGGTATCCCCTCTCACCAGTTAGAATGGGCATCGTCAGAAAATCTACAAACAACAAATGCTGGAGAGGGTGTGGAGAAAAGGGAACCCTCTCGCACTGTTGGTGGGAATGTAAATTGATACAGCCACTATGGAGAACAGTATGGAGGTTCCTTAAAAAACTAAAAATAGAATTATCATATGACCCAGCAATCCCACTACTGGGCATATACCCAGAGAAAACCATAATTCAAAAGGACACATGCACCCCAGTGTTCACTGCAGCACTGTTTACAATAGCCAGGACAATGGAAGCAACCTAAGTGTCCATCAACAGACAAATGGATAAAGAAGATGTGGTCCATATATACAATGGAATATTACTCAGCCATAAAAAGGAACGAAATTGGGTCGTTTGTAGAGACGTGGATGGACCTAGAGACGGTCATACAGAGTGAAGTAAGTCAGAAAGAGAAAAACAAACACCGTATATTAACGCATATATGTGGAACGTAGAAAAATGGTACAGATGAACCAGTCTGCAGGGCAGAAATAGAGACACCGATATAGAGAACAAACGTACGGATACCAAGTGGGGAAAGCAGATTGGGATGGTGATGGTGGGATGAATTTAGAGACTGGGATTGTCATGTAGACACTAATATGTATAAAACAGATAACTAATGAGACTGATGTATAAAAAAATAAATAAAATTCAAAATGAAGAAATAAATAAAAAGCAGGTATGCAGCCACTTTAAGAGTGGTCGGGTATCTGCTCTGATTTCTGTTTCTCACCTGTCCCTTTAAGCCGATATTCCCTCCTCTTTTACACACTTGCTTCTGTCACCAGTCCTTTCCAGGTAAAATGTGAACTCCACCCCCTCACCGCTTTCTCTCTTCATCATGACCGTAGCTCTTCTCTCCTCGTCCACCTTCAAGGCTGGTCCTCGTAAACCACAAACCTCTCCTCTCCTTGCAAAGCTCCTCCTCCAGGAAGCCCCTCAGGATTTACTGCCCTCTGACCGGAAGGACGTCACAGTGTCGCTGGCGCTGGTGGACCGTTGGGATCATCGGATTTAGAGGCGCTGCCTGCGGCGGCGTCACAGAAGCAGGCCCGGCATGGCTCGTCGTGCACGTTGACCCAAAGCTCGCAGCCCCACTTCCGGGAAGAGCCCACTCAGAGGCACAGTGACGGTCTTAGGGTCATCGCAGAGTGGTTCGAGCGTCCAGGTGGGCACGTGGAGGCCTCTCCCTGCAGTGTGCACCTGATAACTATGACAGAGAGAGACCTGTCCTACCTGGAGAGCACCCAGGGTACGGTAAATGAAGGAGCCAGCTGTGAACCGGGCACCCAGCAACACGGACCGAGCTGTGTCCCGAAGCCACACGCCGAAGCCCTCACCCCAACGTGAGGGTCTTCAGGCAATTAAGGTTAAATGAGGTCACGGGAGGGGGCCTGTGTCCTTCTAAGAAGAGGAGAGGACACCAGAGCTCCCCCTCCACCATGAAGAGGCCTCATTAGAACCCACCATGTGGTGCCCCAAGGGCGGACTCCAGTCCCCAGGACTGTGCAAAGTAGACGTCTTCCGTTTAACCCACCCAGCTCGAGCTAGCATAGGAAGTTCCCAATTACTGAAGTGCTGTTTTATGTATTTTCTGTATGTGGTATCATGATGGTTAATTTTAGGTATCAACCTGATTGGCGTAAGGGATGCCCGGAGAGCAGATAAAACATTATTTCCGGGTGTGTCTGTCGGGGTGTTTGCAGGAGAGATGAACATTTGAATCAGTGGACTGAGTAAAGCAGTTCACCCCCGGCCCCCCGCAGTCGGTTAGGGGCCCAAATGGGACCAAAGGTGAAAAAAGGGCGAATTCTCTCTCCTGGAGCTGGGGGGGCATCTACCTGTCTCTGTCCTCAGACGTGGAGCTCCTGGGTCCCCAGCTCGCCTACGGCTGGGGGCCGCCTTGGTGCCCGTAACCGCCGGAGCCACTTCCCGTGAGAAGTCTCCTCTTACGTCTGTGTCTGTATGTGTCCCGTCGGCTCCATGCCACTGAGAACCCCACGAGTACAGATACGTTTTAGTCGCGCTAAACAGCCTGGGAAAGTGTGTGCGAGACAGTTATTAGGGAGGAGGACCATCGGGGCGTTTTCTTTCTGTTTTGTGTATCTAATCCACTTGATCCAATCTGTGCTGTTCTGCCCCCGGCGCGAGCTGAGCGCTTTCTCTGCTCGCTGTTTAAATGAATGAACCAGCAGAAGGTAGCGACTTTTCACGATGCCGCCTTTACCCCTGCTGAGGGGCTCACACTCCTCCCGGCCACCGGCGCAGTGCCGCAGGCGAGCACCTGGGCCCCGTGCCTAGTGACGTCTGCCTCTAGCCTCAGTTTCCTTATCTGTCAAAGGAAGGTACCCTGGGCCTCAGGAGCCGTGAGGACCGAGGAGGACGGGGTGGGAAGCTCTTAGCCGGCTCGGCCTCCAGGAATGTTTCTACTCGGCTGACCCGGCCTCTCCAGGCCTCAGGAAAGCCGCCCGAGTGGCTCCCGTGTCTGTGGGCCTGAAGGGTGGGCTCTGAGCACCCACAGAGGGTTGGAGAGGACGGCTTCCACTTCCTGGCTGCAGGCGTCTTCGCGTTCTTCCTCTGGAGCCCTGGGGGAGGTCGAGTGTGGCTCAGAAACGGCAAACAGCTCTCCAGGCTGACCGGGCTGAGCCTCAGCCGGGGCTTCTCCCGTGTCCTGACGGCATAAAGCTTCACTTGTCACTGACCTCAGTGGTTCTGCCAGCAGCCTGGACCCTGAATCTCGGTGGAGAATTGCGAGTGCTGCGCAGAACTGACCACACAGGACCCAGCACTCTCCACTGGGGGCTTTGAAAGCATCTCAGCAAACCCTTCAGGGAGTGGTCCAAACACCTCCCAAAACTCAGGCATGGCCTTCTTTGGCAGAGAAAGGTATTTCAGAGTTGACTTTATTTTTACTTGTAGGCGGCTTTCAAGACCCGATCCACTGTTTGCGGCAGCTTTTAACAGAAAACACCAAGTGTTGGTCTGAGTCTAGTTTTCCTGGTAAGCTTGTTCAGGCTCCCGGTGTACAGCACCCTCACATGAGGCTGGGAAACTGGGAGCTGAGCACCATACTTAGCCTCTCAAATTAGGACTTTCTACATCGCGTGGTTGGTTGGTTCATGTTTACATCCTGCTGGTTCCAGACAGCTTCTATTAACACCTGGTATTTTGTGTTGGGCCTCTTCTCCAGGGAAGCCAGAAAAGAGCTCCTAAGACCAGACCCCACACACAGCATGTTATTTATGTTTCTGTTTTTTAAAACCAGGGCCACAGCTACTTTTGTTTGCTGCTTTACTTAGAAATGCACAGGGACATGACCGTGGGTTAGGCAATGGTTTCCTAAATATAATACCAAAAGCACAAGCAACGAAAGAAAAAATAGACAAATTGAACTTCATCAAAATTGAAAACTTTTGTGTGTCCAGGGACCCTATCAAGAAAATAAAAAGATAACCCACAGAACAGAATATATCTTATTAAGAGATTTGTGTCTAGAATATAAAGAACATTCTCAGCAATGATAAAAAGACAAATTGAAATCTGAAGGTGTCAGATTTGGCAAAGGATCTGAATAGATGTTTCTCCAAAGAAGATATTCAGATGGCCAATAAGCACATGAAACGATGAAAGACAGATAAAAACAAATGTGGAGAAACTAGAAATTTTGGGCACGGCTGATGGAAATAAAAAATAGTGCAGCCGCTGTGGAAAACCATTCAGTGAGTCCTCAAAAAGGTGAAAGTATAGTTAGCATACGACCCAGCGATTTCACTCCTAGCCATCTACCCAAGAGAAATGAACATATATGTCCACACAAAAACATACACAGTCGCATTATTCACAATAGCCAAAAAGTGGAAACAACCCAAGTGTCCATCAAGGAGGCATGGATTTTTAAAATGTGGTATATTTCTCAGCCATAGAAAGAAATGAAGCACTGATAAATGCTACAGTGTAGATGAACTTGAAAATATTATGCTCCGTGAAAGAAGTGAGAGACACAAAAAGCCACATACGGTATGATTCCACTTATATGAAGTGTCCAGAATTGGCAAATCTATAGAGATAGAAGGCAGGTTAGTATTTGCTCGGGGTTGGAGGGAGGGAGCCATCTTGAAGGGCGGTGTTTAGTGATGAAAATGCTCCAGAATTAGGCAGTGGTGATGTTTCCACAACACTGTGAATTTACTAAAAACTTCTGGACTGTACTTTTTTTTTTTTTTTCCTGGTACGCGGGCCTCTCACCGTTGCGGCCTCTCCCGTTGCGGAGCACAGGCTCCGGACGCGCAGGCTCAGTGGCCATGGCTTACCGGCCTTCCCGGACCGGGGCACGAACCCGCGTCCCCTGCATCGGCAGGCAGACTCCGAACCACTGCGCCACCAGGGAAGCCCTGGACTGTACATTTTTAAATGATCTAAATGGTGAATTTTATGTTACATGAATTTTATCTCATTTGTTTTTAAAAAACACCTTTTTTTAAGCCAGTTGCACAGGGAGCAAACATGGGCTGGTGAAGTAAACAGCTGGGCGGTGCCTGTTGCATGGACCACTTTGTGCTCGCTGCTGACACCGCCCCCATGGACTGGGGCAGAGGTGGGAGCCTGGAAGCTCCTCTGTCTTAGAGGTTTTCTTGGGTGGGGTCGGGGGGCTGGGGGCGGGGGTGTGGAAACACCCACCTGGGATGATGATGCCCTCTAGCTGTGTCCATGGTCACCTGCTGGAGGTTCAGAGAGGAGCGGGTGGGCGTGGCCTGAGACTTTGCTGAGACAGTTCTCTGGGGAATGCTGACACTGGCAACCTAGGAGTGGGGCTACAGCTTTGGGGGTTTTCTAATTATCCTTTGCTTCCGTTTTTTCTATAATGCATATGGATGATTTGGGTTAACTTTTTAATAGAATGAGATACTAGACGCCCAGAAGCAAAAGAAAATGTAAACTCTCTCCCTTTCCTTGCCCTGGACTTGGGGTGGGGGGCATTCCAGAAACAGCACCCTAAGTAAGTTAAGAATTCCATGCCCTAGTTACAGAAGACACTACCCAGGGGAAAACTAGTACAGTTGACCCTGTGTATCCACGGGTTTCACATCCATGGATTGAACCAGCCGAGGATCGAAGGGGATACGGATGCAGAACCCACGGATACGGAGGGCCGACCGCACTGGGCCATTTTATGTAAGGGGCTTGAACATCGCAGATTTTGGTGTCCACGGGGGGCCCTGGAAGCAGTGCCCCTCGGATACTGAGGAATGACTGTACTGTGTTTTGTTTTTTGGGTTTTTTGTCAAAAGAAAGCTTGTTGTCGAGCACCCAGGCTCTCTGAAGCTCATGTGAGGAGAGTTTATCTTGAAAGAATGTGTTTTAAGGTGAGAGGGAAGGAGGGCTGGAGAGCTGGCTTCTCCCCGAGGGGTCCCTGGCTGCGCTCTTGCCTGTTTCCCTTCCTCCGTCTGTGGCGAGTCAGAGGTGCCCCTCTTCCCCCACCTTCCAGCTCTCAGTGGCACCTGAGTCCCTGCCTGTTTTCAGCGTTCTTAGGCTCTCTGTGCACACCTAGCAGACAGGTGTGTCTCAGCCCACCTGCTGGGAGCTCGTCCTTACCTGAGTACCGCCTGCTTGGCAGATCCAGGACCCGGGGTCCTGGTCCACGTTGAGCTCGGTTACACATAAGTTAGTACTGCTAAGAGCAAAGCACTGAAGATGTTTAGAGTTTACCAGAAAGGGTGGACCCACAGATATGATTCTAAGGAAACTGTGTCGGTCAGTCAGCTCTTGGGGGAGGGTTAATGCCCTCCCAGACCTGACCCAGGTGGGGACCGAGGTGCTGGGAGCTGCTCAGGGTCACCGGCCTGTCTCCCAGTGCCAGCGGCTCCCAGGCTGGGGTGCCCTGCCGACCACCGTCTGCAGCTTGGCCAAGCCACAACCAGCCTCTGCGTGAGATGCAGTAGAGCTCGTCCCGGTGAAGCTGGGGCAGGAGGGTGGGAGCTCTGCCGTGGACAGAGGCAAAAACCCAAGAAGAAACAAGCGCCTGGGAACAGAAAACAAGCACAGGAGACACCTCTATGCCCGTTAAAACAGATCTCATCACCTGAGCACAAGGCCCAGAAGCCGACTCTAGTTCATGGACACACCCTGCCCTGGGGTGTTGGGGAGCTCACAGCCACCGAGAAGGCCCCACCCCAGGAGCCCTGTGAGTGATGCCCAGGCCCCGCCGCTGGGTGCCCTCCTTCCAAGCCTCCTGACACTGGCCTGGGGGTCACCGCAGCCGGGGCCGTCTGTGGCATCGCAGCAAGGATCTGCCGCTCCCCGTCCCCTAGATGGGCCTCGGTGACCCAGAACTACCCTAGTTTCTCTGCTGGGATGAGTAGCAGACGCTCAAGACACGTGCGAGTGTCTGTGCTGAGCCCCCCAGAGCCTGCGTGCAGCCCCTGGAGGACAGGTCTGTGTCTGCTGTCGGCAGGGCTCCTAGGACCACGACTCTGAGAGGGGCCCCAAGCTGTCAGGAGGTGTCTCACCCTGAAGGAGTGCCTCACAGCCTCTTCCTGAGAAGGACTGAAACGCGTGTTTACCTTTGGGAGGCGTCCTAGCACCACAGCTCCAGGGGGCCCTGATTGGCCTGGGCCCAACCCAGCCCCGCCCAAGTCCTTGTTTCCAGAACGGGCTGAATCCGAATCCTTTCGGGGCAGGAAGACAGACTGACACACTGACAGGTGACGGGCTAGAGTTTTCGGCTCCCAAGCCACGCGATCCTCGATCCTTGGAGCTGTTTACTGCCAGAGGCCCTAAAGGGCTTACCGCCCTAGGCCTGATTCTGCATTCATTTCGAGTCATTTCTTAGAAATGCTCTTTAAACTTCCTTTGAAGCTGGAACCAGCCCCGATAGAAGCAACCGTGATGCCAGGACCGACGCTTAGAGCACATTCAGCCAGTTCCTGAGCTGTGGGCCCCCGGGTGCCCTGTGGAGCTGTCCCAAACCCAGAGGACTGCACTCCTGGGAAAACTGGGGGACTAACCGGGACGGCGTCCTTTGAGGAAAACTCGGGGGGGTCGGGGGACAGAGCATCCGGGAGTGGCCCAACTGAGTCCCTCAGCCCAGCAAATCGGATGAGCCGGGAGTGGCGAGAGAGCTGGGTGCGCGGCGGGGTCTCCAGGGAGTTCCGCTCCGCGAGTTCATCTGGGGGCGCTGGGGGGAAATAGAGCAAGGAGACAGGTCCCAAGTCTGCACGACAAAGTTTGTGGGGAGGGAGAAAACTGCGGCACTTCCGGATTCCTTTGTAATATGTGGCATATTTTGTTTTTCAGCTTATGTGGCAGACTTTTAAAATGTTGACATTTCCAGTGTCTCTAGGAATAACATCTTGCTCTGACTTGTGTTTTGATCCACTGGTGCAGTTCTTCCGGGATGTTTTTTGTATGTGTCTGCAGTGTTTTCTTAATTGTGGGAAGGGGAGCTGTTTGGCCTTAACCACCCTTGGACAAGCCAAGAACACCCTGCCCTGGGGTGTTGGGGAGCTCACAGCCACCGAGAAGGCCCCACCCCAGGAGCCCTGTGAGTGATGCCCAGGCCCCGCCGCTGGGTGCCCTCCTTCCAAGCCTCCTGACACTGGCCTGGGGGTCACCGCAGCCGGGGCCGTCTGTGGCATCGCAGCAAGGATCTGCCGCTCCCCGTCCCCTAGATGGGCCTCGGTGACCCAGAACTACCCTAGTTTCTCTGCTGGGATGAGTAGCAGACGCTCAAGACACGTGCGAGTGTCTGTGCTGAGCCCCCCAGAGCCTGCGTGCAGCCCCTGGAGGACAGGTCTGTGTCTGCTGTCGGCAGGGCTCCTAGGACCACGACTCTGAGAGGGGCCCCAAGCTGTCAGGAGGTGTCTCACCCTGAAGGAGTGCCTCACAGCCTCTTCCTGAGAAGGACTGAAACGCGTGTTTACCTTTGGGAGGCGTCCTAGCACCACAGCTCCAGGGGGCCCTGATTGGCCTGGGCCCAACCCAGCCCCGCCCAAGTCCTTGTTTCCAGAACGGGCTGAATCCGAATCCTTTCGGGGCAGGAAGACAGACTGACACACTGACAGGTGACGGGCTAGAGTTTTCGGCTCCCAAGCCACGCGATCCTCGATCCTTGGAGCTGTTTACTGCCAGAGGCCCTAAAGGGCTTACCGCCCTAGGCCTGATTCTGCATTCATTTCGAGTCATTTCTTAGAAATGCTCTTTAAACTTCCTTTGAAGCTGGAACCAGCCCCGATAGAAGCAACCGTGATGCCAGGACCGACGCTTAGAGCACATTCAGCCAGTTCCTGAGCTGTGGGCCCCCGGGTGCCCTGTGGAGCTGTCCCAAACCCAGAGGACTGCACTCCTGGGAAAACTGGGGGACTAACCGGGACGGCGTCCTTTGAGGAAAACTCGGGGGGGTCGGGGGACAGAGCATCCGGGAGTGGCCCAACTGAGTCCCTCAGCCCAGCAAATCGGATGAGCCGGGAGTGGCGAGAGAGCTGGGTGCGCGGCGGGGTCTCCAGGGAGTTCCGCTCCGCGAGTTCATCTGGGGGCGCTGGGGGGAAATAGAGCAAGGAGACAGGTCCCAAGTCTGCACGACAAAGTTTGTGGGGAGGGAGAAAACTGCGGCACTTCCGGATTCCTTTGTAATATGTGGCATATTTTGTTTTTCAGCTTATGTGGCAGACTTTTAAAATGTTGACATTTCCAGTGTCTCTAGGAATAACATCTTGCTCTGACTTGTGTTTTGATCCACTGGTGCAGTTCTTCCGGGATGTTTTTTGTATGTGTCTGCAGTGTTTTCTTAATTGTGGGAAGGGGAGCTGTTTGGCCTTAACCACCCTTGGACAAGCCAAGACTGGAGGAGGTGTTTTCGTGCAGCCAGGCTGACGGCTGATTAAAGTCACCCATGTGAGCCTCCCGTCCCCTGTGTGGTATGTCACCGAAAGGGCCTCCAGCTCTCTGCGGCCTGTTCTCGGCCTCCTCCCACCCCCCTCCCTCCCTCCCTCCCTCTCCCTCCTCTCACTTTTTGTTTCTAGAATCCTGTTACGCAGAAGCCAGCAGCCGTTTGCTGGCACCGCTTCCTGCACCGCATGGCCCAGAATGCTCCTCTGGTGTCCACGCAGCCGACTCGCAGCAGCTCTTGTGATCCTGGTGGCAAATGGGGCTCGTTAGGGAGCTGTTCCTTCCTCTCCTCGTGGTGCTTTAAAGTCGGGTAACTGTCCTGCGAGGGAAGGAGGCCTCCTCAGCTTGTGTGTCGAGAAGCTGAGTCAGCAGCAGCAGGATGGAAGACAGTGGGGGCCAGCTTACTGGACAGAAGGCAGGGCGCCTGGAGAGGCCTTCCCCTCCCCGCAGGCCTGGTCTGTGTGATCCTGGAGGAAGAGCGCCACTGAGCGCCCGATGGGGCAGAGGGTTTCTGCCAGGCAGAACGGCACCTTGGTTTCTGCATCTGTCTGGTGCGTCCCCCCTTGAGCAGTTACAGGAACCTAAGGGAGCTGTGGGTGGAGCGTGGCCTGCAGGCTCGAGGCATCCGGGCGTTGAGGTCTGGCACAGCCTGGCCGAGGCCGCGCCCCCGGCCACCTGCCCTCGCTCGGCCCGCCCAGCTTGCTTTCTCTGGATGCAGCCCAACTCTGCGGAAAGTGTACCACCTGCAGACACGCAAGACCATTCCTTGAACTGCAAATTAAATCGGCATGGGTGGTGTTTTCTCACGTTTGTGCTTCCATTGTGATGCCCTGGTTGAGTGCATTCAGACTGGGAGTCCTGGTGATGCGCTGGTCAGCTGACCTGGCGACTCACACGTCCGGGCATCTGCCTTAAGGAAACAGTCAGAGGAATGTACGGCCACCTCGCTGTTATTTGTAGGACTACAAAGTGATATCAAACCAAATATCCAATTGGGAGGGATAGGTTAGACACTTGCAGGCAAATCCATGTACTGGCGTCTTAGTCTTTAAAAGCAGAATATTTACTGAACAGATTCCTAACGTACAGCATTAATGGGGAAAGCGTCACAACAGGGACGCCGCACGAGCCACACACACAGGGAAGCAGAACCAAAAGGTCAGAACGAGCATCCCAACACCGGGGGCCACGTGACTTTGACGCTGTGTGCGCACAGCTTGGGAAGTGTAGCAGTGAGCATGTATTGCTTCTGAAATCAGAAGAAAACGTGTTATTTAAAGCACAGCCAACACCCAACAGAGCAGTGGTAGGGAGAACCAGTGTCCTTTCAGACAGGGACCCCCCAGACTCGGCCTCTGCTGGTGGCTCGGACCGGGTTTCTTCCACGCAAGGGGCAGCCGTGGCAGTGGTGGTAGTTCACCGCCGCCCCCCGTCCAGTCTGGGTCAGTGGGGCCCCTGGGCGTGGGCAAGGCATGACCGCTCGGCACCGTGATCCGGCAGCTTGTGGTTCCGCCTCAAGCTGTGTCCAAGGTGCTGGGCAGTGTGGACTGAGGATGGGCTGGAGCTTCTCGGGGCCACCGTGGACTGACCTCGAGGGCCCACACGAGGCAGCAGGAGAACACACAGACCCAGGGAGGTGGAGCAGACCCGGGGGCGCCCTGTGCTTCCCAGAGGGCACGGGGTTCCGGGCACCGAGTGCCAGCCCCCCACGCACAGGCCCCTTCTCCAGGTCAAGCGTGTTAGCAAGCGGCCCGCAAAGCCAGACCCAGGGAGGGGGGAGGTTGGGTGGGAACTCTTTGTGGGAGAGGGGACGGAGAAGGGTGTGTGTGCTGACTCCTGGACTCCCACCCAGCTTCCGTCCGTCTCTTGGGGGGGTCCCCTGCCCACCTGCCGTGCGTTACATTAAAGGGAAAGCAGACCTTTAACTGTGCCGCTGCTTACAGCACAGTGACTTGCAGCCTCCTGGCACTGCCTAGGCTGCCGGCCTGTTCTGCCCGTCACCGAGGGCTGCTCCGGACCCTCTCCCGGGCCTGTTTTCTTCCTGGCACAGTTGCTGGACGTTGCTGCCGGCTGCTTGTTCTGACTCCGACGCTGGCCTGGGGCTCTGACACGGAGGTTCTGTCTGTCTGTCCTGTGGTCACAGGTGCGGGCAGGTGGCGGGGAGTGAGGGGCCATCCCCCGGCCTCTGGGGCAAACCGAGCTCTCCTCAACCTGCCAGGCTGAACCCCCATCTGAGCTCTGTGTCTGGGGTGCTCGCCCGGCCAGCTGGCCAGGGCTGGCCCTCGAGTCGGGGCTGCGAGGGCCACGGGGAGGTGGTCCCAGGCAGTTCTAGCTGCTTCGACGGCTTTTTGACCACTGATACCTAGTTTACTTTTAAAGAAAATGGTCAATGCTACTAAGGGAGTAGTTTGTTTTGTGTAAGAACCATAGACTGATTTCTAGCCTTTTATGCTTTAAGGCGTTTTTAAAAATGAACAGACTTTGTTAGAGCAGCTTTAGATTTATGGAAAAATGCAGCAGAAAGTACAGAGAATGCCCACCGCCCTCTCTCCCTGCTGATGGCATCCCATATTAACACGTTACACTTTTACAGCTGATGAGCCAGTATTGATATGTTACTGTTAATTAAAGTCCGTAGTTTACATTAGGGCCCCCGCTTGGTGCTGTGGTGTTCAGTGAGTTTGCCACGTGCACAGTGACCCGTGTGCATCACAACAGTGCCATGCAGAGTATTTTCACTGTGCTGAAGATCTGTGCTCTGTTTCTTCCCCGCCCCGCC
>NW_006775534.1:116105-120568 GCF_000442215.2 Lipotes vexillifer
CCCGCCCACCTCATCCTGGGCAGCCACGGGTCTGTCTCTTCAGTGTCTCCGCAGTTTTGTCTTTTCCCGGGTGTCATCTAGTGGGAATCACACAGTGCGCAGCCTTTTCGGACTGGTTTCTTTCGCTTAGTTATAGACATTGTTACAGTTCCTTCTCTTTTCATGGCTCGATAGGTCATTTCGTTTTCTTGCTGGATAATTCTCCATTGTCTGGCTTTACCACGGTTGATCTACTCACAGTTTGGTTGCTTCCAAGTTTCGGCAATTATGAATAAAGCTGCTATAAACATCCACGTGTCAGTTTTTGTGAGGACATAAGTTTTCGGTTCATTTGGGCAAATACCAAGGAGTGTGATAGCTGGATCATATAGTTAGATTATGTTTAACCTTGTTAGAAACCACCAAACTGTCGTCTTGCGATGGCTGCACCATTTTGCGTTCCCACCAACAGCGAATGAGCGTTCCTGTTGCTCCGCGTCCTCATGGGCATTTGGTGTTGTCAGTGTTCTGGAGTTTGGCTCTTCTATTAGAATGGCCAAACTAATAGGTGTGTGGTGCTATCTCATTGTTGATTTACCTTCTAGTTCCCTGATGATGTGATGTGGAGCATTTTTCAGGTGCTTATTTGTCATTTGTGTATTGGGCGAGGTATCTGTTCACACTTTTTGCCCATTTTTTTAATTGGGTTGTTTGTTTTCTTATTGTTGAGTTTTGAGAGCTCTTTGTGTTTTTTAGAAACAAGTCCTTTATCAGATGTGTGTTTTGAAAATATTTTCTCCCAGTTTGCGGCTCCTCTTTTTCTTCTTTTTCCATTCTCTGTGTCTTTCACAGAACAGAAGTTTTTATTTCAATAAAGTCCCATTTATGCATTCTTCCTCTCCTGGATCATGTTTTGGTGTTGTATTTAAACACTTGCCGCCAACCCAGGGTCACCTAGACTTTCGGCGCTGTCAGCTTCTAGAGGTTTTACAGTTTCACATTTACATTTAGGTCTGTGGCCCCCTTTGAGTTAGTTTTTTGAGGGTTGTGAGGTCTGTGTCTGAATTCACCTTCTGCATGTGGACATCCAGCTGTTCCAGCACCGTCTGTTGAACAGACTGTCCTTTCACCATTGAATCACCTTTGCCCCTTTGTCAGAAAGATCGGTTGAGTGTCTTTATGCGGGTCTGTTCTGAGAGCTCTGTTCTGTTCAGTTGCTGTGTCTCTATCCCTTCACCACAACCTCATGGTGAGTCTTAGAGTCAGGGGCGTCGGTCCTGCGGCCGTCTTCTCCTGCAGTATTTCACGGGCTATTCTGGGTCCTTTTGCTTTTCTGTGTAAACTTTAAAATCGGTGTGTTGACATCCACACAGTAAAATGTCTTCTTATACTAAGGGAATAACTTGGTCTGATGTATGTACCACATGATGATTTTTATACTTTGAGGCACTGTTTCCTGTTCTTCATAATCAGAGGGTTTGGGGCTTTGGCAGGGGGAGTTGCTAATCTTTATGAACTCCGGGATTGTTTTTTAAGCATTTTTACTGGTCATCTGAATAAAAAAAAAAAACCTCAGTGAATTTTTAAAATAAAATTTCAATTTAATGTCCAGTTTCTAGTGAATTGCCAAAAAACAATTTGCTTGAAAGGGAATACTATCCGTCCACAAGTTCCCGTGTTTATAACATGGAAAGTACCATGGATACCCTACGTGATTCTGCGTTTTCCAAATTTCAAAGTTTCAAGTTTAAAATTTTTTAAGTTCCTTTCATGTAACTTGGTCGATTTTCCAGAGTAGACCTGTCCCAAATTTGCATGAAACAGGGTAGCCAGCGGGGCCTGCAGCCTCTGGCGCTCTGGAGCGGAGTGGCCCAGAGCCAGGGGAGCTGCCCACGGCTCGGCGCCTTCCCCAGCCGCGCAGGCGCCTTGCCGCTTCCCTCCCTCTGCCCGGCCCCCCTTCCTCCTACTGACCCTGCCCCGGGGGGCGCACAGCCCTCCGCCTGGGCCCCCGTCAGCCCCTGCCCAGCCTCCCCTCAGCTGGCCCGCGTCCCCGTGTCTCCTGGACACGGCTCCCTCCTCGCGGGACAGCACCGGCCCCTAACCCAGCGGCCAGAGGCACTTGAGGTCACGGCTCTCCCTCGCCCTGCCGGTCGCCTCCCCGTCGCCTGACGAGTGCTCCCGCCGGGGCGCGTGCCCACCTACCCGTGTCCTTGCATCCGCCCGGCCCTCGGGGCCTGAGCGCGCTCCACGCGGGCAGAAGTGGAGCACGTGCAGGTGGCGGCCCTCCCGCGGCTGGACCTGGGCCGAGGAGGGAGACGCGCTCGGGAGCCGGCAGGCTTGTCTCCCCTCCTGCCGAGGGCGTCTGGAAGCAGAGGTGGGCGAGGGAACGTGGTTTCACGGGAGTGGAAAGGTGAAACGGGAGAGGGCGGTGGCCACGCGCCCAGAAAACGGGGGCCTCCCTTCATGGTTGACGGAAAACATAAGATCGAACACGTTGCGGGATAAAGAAGCCGTGACCGTGTTGCCCCTGCGGAAAGGAATTCCAGGAGCCAACGCCGGGATCTCAGGAGCGGGACATTCTAGACACCAAGGTTCGTTTTTGAGGTACCGGCCCCGGTGCGAAGGCTTCTGTGTGAAACCACCTGAGCCGCAGGGCTGCCCCGCCGGTGTCAGCACCAGGCGTCTGGCCGGAGCTCTGCCGCGCTGCTTAGGACGTGGGAGGACGGAGGGAAGCCGCCTGGGACCTGGGCGCGGGGCCGCTGCCCACGGGACTCGGGGTGAAGCCTGGGCGCCCCGCCTCCTCGGGAGGGCGTCGGCTCTTTCCCCCTTGAGCCGCCTGCTCTGCCTGCCGCCGCTGCCGAGATTCGTTCGCCCTTCCGTTCAAACCGCCGTTTGCCGGCCTGGCGCCAGCCCCCTCGTCGTTCAGAAGCAGCCGTGAACCACGTGCATCACCTGAGGCTCTCGGGCTGCGTCCCAGGCCAGGGACGGAACCTGCCTGGCACAAGTCCCAGCGTCAACCTGCCTGAAAAGCAGGCCCCCAGGACCCCGAACGCGCTCACCCGGGGTCGTGTCCGGACCGCCTCACCTCTCGCTGCGAGTCCCCGCCAGCCACACCTGAGAAAGGAGGACAGGAGTCCCTGAGCCTGGAGGAAACGTCGACGGCTGACTGCATGTGCCAGCCTGGCCGGGCCACGGGGCCCAGGGGGTGGGCATTTCGGAGCGTTTCCGGAAAAGGTGAGCATTCGAGTCAATAGACTGTGTGAAGCAGGGTGGGCTGCATTCAGTCCCCTGAGGCCTGGATGGAACAAAACGGTGGAGGAAGGGAGGACTCCCCCTCTTTCTGCTTGGCTGGGGCCTCGTCCTCTTTGCCCTTCGACATCAGTGCTCCTGGGTCACCGCTCACTCACCTGGGTCTCCAGCTTGCAGACAGCAGATGGTGCGACTTCTGTCTCCATAATTGCCTGAGCCACTGTATAATAAATTGCTGTCTGTACCTACACACACAGACACACACACACACACACACACACACACACACACACACACACTATTGGTTCTGTTTCCCTGGGGAACCCTGACCAACGTTTCAGGGATCTGAGACGCCTCCATCCCAGAGAGGGGATCTGTGCTGGACAAAGCAAAGGACAGGGTCACTCCTACCCGATTCTTGCCAGCATCCTCTCCCAGCCCCCGGGAATGTGGTGAAGGCTCCACTCAGGACCCGCCTCCCCCAGGCCTTTGTGGACCCCGTCCCACCCTCCAGGGTGCACTTCTCGGGGCCCCTGGACCCAGGCTTACTGCCCTGTCCACAGGTCCCCGTGTCTTCGTGCTTCCATGCGTGTTCATACATGTTTCCCAGTAGACAGGGTGCTCCCAGGATGGGAACCACACAACAGAATGTCCTCTGCTCCTTGACACCCACAAGGCCTATGAGGTCCCCAGATGTAGCTGCTCACTTTGGAGAGGGTCTTTGCTGGAAGGAACGAGCACCCGGTATGGTACCTTGGTCCCCTTTAGATTTGCTGACACTCCTTTGGAGGCACCGCTAAATAAACCAGGGCAGCTGGGCACACAGGGTAGGGTCAGCATGGAGTGTCACTTTTCAGCCAGCATGATCAGGGTCAGATGTTGGGCCTTCCAGTGTTTGTGTTCAGAGGCTCCTCAAAGGAAGGAGGCCAAGTGGTAGAGAGGGGACCGAGTCAGCCTCCAGGCTCCAGCCCCACCAGCTAACCCCCTTCCTGCTTCCCCCGCCATCCTCAGAGGTGAGCAGGCCTCCTCACCAGCCGATGGAGAAAGGCAAGAAGGTGCTGCAGGCGGGACTCGGTCTGCCTAACAGTGTGATCAGGACCCACGAGGCGGCCGCCCCCTCTGGCCGTGGGCCTGCAGCCCTGACCTCACACTCCTGGTCTGCTTCTCGGAGGTCACCAAGAAGATGGGAACAGGTTTGTAAATCATCACATGTGGCTGCAAGAAGCAGGGATGGG
>NW_006775534.1:120963-123150 GCF_000442215.2 Lipotes vexillifer
ATGGGCTGAAATAAGCAAGTTTCCCCCCACTTGTCTGATGATCTCTACTGAGGACATTTAGCAGAAAACGGAAAATACTGTTGTTTGTAAATAATAAGCCGCCACTGAGCAGCTGTGTTTTCTCATCTGGCAGCGAATTAAACCTCATGATGGAAGCGTGGTTCCAGGCCCTGCCCTGACCAGGGAGATTGTAATTAATTGCTTACGATAAACGTATTGAACTCTTTGGATTCTAAAGGAGGGGGTGGTATGTGGCTTCAGTTTGATAACACCGAGATTCAGTTTCAAACATTCATCTGGTTCAGCATGAGAATTTTATCATTTGAAACAGATTAACAATCTTAATGTTGAAAAACTAGTGTATAACAATAACATGTTCACGGGAAAGTGTCAAAACAAAAACTGTGTCAAAAATGTCAGGGTCATTTAAGGAAGTAACCATACCCGGCTGATATGCTTCCCGGATGGAATTAACAGCGATTTGAACAAAAAACCCGTGGTGTATTATTTGAAAGTAAGGGCTGCTTTTTCTTACAGGAACTTTCTGACTTACGGTTAGGCAAACATGAGAAATACTTAACAACAAACGGGAAAATCTCCCATTTCCTGAACTACGTTTTCATCAGTGACTGAGCACGCCAGCTACGACTTCCAGCCCTGAAAACACTAATAATTCACCCATGCTGAGAGGGTGCAGCTCTGAGGCCTTCCTGCCAGCTCTCCGCCCTTCTCAAAAATATCTAATTCCAGAACATTCCACCAACCTGAGGAGTCCTCCTCACGCCTGCAGGCTGGGGAGGCAGGTCAGATCAGCAGGGGCGTCCGTCCGCACACAGGTGCCCCAGGCTGTGTTGCCTCCTTGGGTTATCCAGGGCATGGGGCCAGGACTGCTGCGGAAAGACCTTGCAGTCGTGCTCCTGGGCGTGTTTTGTTTGGGGTGGGTGCCACTGGGTGGAGGGGTACAGCGGTGACGCTTGGGCGGCGTGTGGCCTAGTGCCCCCCTGGCCGTACGGCCTCAGGTAGCGAGGCTGTGTTGTGTGGGCAGCATTGCAGGCAGGCCTGCCTTCATTTCAGAAGGAAAAATACAAGCGGAACAGTCACAGCATTTGTTTCCACGTCCAGATGGTGACAGGCGTAGCTTTTTCACTCAGGAAGTAAGTCGCGATGATAAATGGTGGTTTCTGGCAACTTCCTAGAGGTTAGTCATTCAACACCATTAAAAACATTTATCAACGTGAAGTTGGCTGGGACTTTTATATTGTTGTCTGTGGGCCAGCGAGGCCCCCTCATACCTGTCCTCTCTGTTAGGGTCCGGGGAGGCCCAGGACCAGTGGTTCTGTGCTCTGACGCTGAACAACACACACACGACACTACTGGGGAACAGTACGGACCCTTCAAAAAACACTCCGACAGGAAAGTGAAAAGCTGTAGCCCTCTAGACCGGAAGAGAACACGTCATGGAGGGGATGCCCTTGGAGTCTGAAGGGTTTGGGTTCCAGAGGAGGGGGGACGTGCGTTTGCTGTAGTTTGGACTTGGCACGATGGTGTGGTGAACGTGTCAAGAGCATGTAAGGCAGGTAGGGAGAGCTGTGGAGGACGTGCTCAGGCAGCTGAGCGCGCGGGGCAGGGGGGGCGATGGTGCGTGAGCCCCAGCAGGCCTGGAGCGCACATGGGGACGCGGCCCGGGGCAAGGGCCGAAGGGGAGGGGGCCAGGACCACAGGATGAGAGCACCCCCATCAGACTGT
Organism: Lipotes vexillifer; assembly: GCF_000442215.2. NCBI lineage: Eukaryota > Metazoa > Chordata > Mammalia > Artiodactyla > Lipotidae > Lipotes > Lipotes vexillifer. The sequence goes on from NW_006775534.1 coordinate 122,710, forward strand.
GACAGACTCAGCTCCTAGTGTCATGGATTTTCTCTGTTGTTTTCAGGCTTGTTGAGTCACTTCTTATCTTTATCCCTTCCTTCCTTCCTCCCGGTGTGGGCCCTGACTGCTGACCAGAGGCTGTGCCCCTTGTCTGACGTGTTCTGGGTGCCTCTCCCGTCCCTGCACCCCGCACTCCTCTCCCCCCAGGCCATCCCAGCCGCCCTGTCTCATGTGCTTGGACGGCTGCGCTTCGTTTCCACTCCAGCCAGTGCCAGGTTTTCTCCTTAGAGACGGCCGCTTTCCCTGTGGATTATTTCCCCAGCGTTTGGAGACCCTCCCGTGGCCTCCCCGGTGCTGATCTCGGCTTTGATCGCACACTCGGTGTGACTCCAGGTGTGAAGAGGTTGTTGAGGTCGGGGCGCGGCCGTCCCGGCGAGGAGCCCTTGGGCGCTTGGAAGA
>NW_006775534.1:123181-125580 GCF_000442215.2 Lipotes vexillifer
GAGGCTGTCCTGCTGGGTCCTGTGGTGGGTCAGGAGGGTGGAGGGCGAGTCTCCAGCTGTGACGGGACTTGTCGGTTCCTCCTGCAGCTCTTCTAGGGCGTTTTGCTCGGTTTTTGTTGGGTTGGTTTGCTCCGCCTCGCTGCGGCCCCTCTGGGGCACTTGGAGCTTCCCGGGTGAACTGTCTTGCGTGTGGCCGTCTGTCCCTCTGCCCGAGGTATACGTTACCTATCAGCGCAGCTTCTGCTTTCCTCTGATTTATGTCTGAGTGGCTCCTCCGTCCTTTTAACCCGCCTACATTAGGACATTGGATTGGACTTGCAGCTGACCCTGGGCGGGTCCTGTTCTGACGCCCCCGCCCAGGGTGGACGTCCAGACTCCGGGCTCGGCCTTCGCCGACCTGCGGGGGCTTCTCCGGCCTGGGGGGAGGGGGGCTCCTCCCTCCGCCTTTGCTGTCGGATGCGGGTAAAGCGGCGTTTTTCACTGTTGGATTTGGACTAGGAAGAGATTCCTAAAAGTGCTGTCTCTTCAGGCTGCCCCTTCCTGGTGCTTCGTGTGGAAAGAGCTGTTTTGCTGGGCTTCGGGGTCTGTGCACACTGGCGTCTCAGGCTGCGGCCTTGGAAACAGAAAACCCAGGCACTGGACAGCAAGTGGTCCCTGGGGCCACGGTCCTGGGGCCGCCTTCCCCTCATCACCCTTGGGGTCGTCCTGCGGTTTGTGTGACGTCGGTGAACCCGGAGTAGGGCGGGCAGGTGGGCATCCTGCCCCCCTCGGGAGGCAGAAGCCCTCTCCGTCTTGTGCGGGGGCCTCGTCCACCTGTGTACGTGGGGAGCCCTGCTGTCCTCTGTCCCCCGAGTCCTGGGTGGACGCACAGGGACGCAGCCCTTGGGCCTCCGTCCGTTGACCGTGCCTGGAGTGCCCACTGCCCTGGGGCCACCCAGCCTGGGGACGTGGGGAAGGGAGCCTGGGGGAATGGGGGGCCTGGAAGGCCAGCGGCTCTGATGGAATCACAGCGCAGGTCCTGAGTCCAGGGAGTGGATGCTCTGAGCAGCAGCATCCGGTCCCCCAGAGGCTCTGCCCCCACCCCCCGCCCCCTCACCGCACCCCAAATCCTTCACACTTGGAATTGCCCAGGACGTTCATGAGGGATATTGGTCTGTAGTGTTCTTTCCTCTTAGTGTGTTTTTGTCAGGGTTATGCAGTCCTCCTAGAATGAGGTGGAAAGGTTCCCTCCTCTTGAATTTTGGGAGAAGTTTGAGAAGGATTGGGTATTAGTTCTTCTTTAAATGTTTGGTAGAATTCACCAGTGAAAACATCAGGTCCAGGGCTTTTCCTTGTGGGAAGAATTTGGACTACTGGTATAATCTCCTTACTAGTTATAGAACTATTCAGATTTTCCATCTCTTCATAATTTAGTCTGGGTAGGTTTTGTGTTTCTAGGAATTTGTCCATTTCATCTAGGTTTTCCAGTTTGTTGGTGTGCAGTTATTCATAGTGCTCTCTTAAAATCCGTTTTTTTCCTGTAGAAATGGTTGTGCTGCCCCGCAGTTGTTTCTGATTTGAATAATCTGAATCTCCACTCTTTTTTCCTAGTAATCCTTCACTGGAATTGCCCAGGACGTTCATGAGGGATATTGGTCTGTAGTGTTCTTTCCTCTTAGTGTGTTTTTGTCAGGGTTATGCAGTCCTCCTAGAATGAGGTGGAAAGGTTCCCTCCTCTTGAATTTTGGGAGAAGTTTGAGAAGGATTGGGTATTAGTTCTTCTTTAAATGTTTGGTAGAATTCACCAGTGAAAACATCAGGTCCAGGGCTTTTCCTTGTGGGAAGAATTTGGACTACTGGTATAATCTCCTTACTAGTTATAGAACTATTCAGATTTTCCATCTCTTCATAATTTAGTCTGGGTAGGTTTTGTGTTTCTAGGAATTTGTCCATTTCATCTAGGTTTTCCAGTTTGTTGGTGTGCAGTTATTCATAGTGCTCTCTTAAAATCCGTTTTTTTCCTGTAGAAATGGTTGTGCTGCCCCGCAGTTGTTTCTGATTTGAATAATCTGAATCTCCACTCTTTTTTCCTAGTTCATCTAGCTGAGGGCTTGTCAATTTCATTAATCTTTTAGAAGAACAAATTTTTTGTTTTATTGGTTTTTCGCTATTGTTTTTCTGTTCTCTATTTCATTTATCTCTGCTCTAATCTTTATTATTTCCTTCCTTCTGCTAGCTTTGGGTTTATTTTGTCCTTATTCTTCTAGTTCCTCAAGTTGTAAAATTAGGTTGTAGATTTGAGATCTCTTGGTTTTTAATGCAAGCATATAACTATAAATTTTCCCCTTAGCACTGCCTTTGCTGTGACCCTTAAGTTTGGGTATGTTGTGTTTTCTTTTTTTTTTTTTTTTTTTTTCTTT
>NW_006775534.1:125707-127272 GCF_000442215.2 Lipotes vexillifer
TTCCCGAAACGGGGCACGAACCCGCGTCTCCTGCATCGGCAGGCGGACTCTCAAGCACTGCGCCACCAGGGAAGCCCGTGTTTTCATTTTTATTCATCTCTAAGTATTTTCTAATTTCCCATGTGATTTCTTCTTTGATCCCTTCCTTGTTTAAAAACTGTGCTGTTTAGGGACACATTTTTGTGAATTTTTCAGTTTTCTTTTACGTTACTGATTTCTAACTTCATCCTCTTGTTATCAGAGAAGATAATTTCTGTGATTTCTATCTTATTCAATCTACTGAGAATTAATTTGTGGCCTAGTATATGGTCTATCCTGGGAAAAGTCCCGTGTGCACTTGAAAAGACTCTCTATGCTGTTGGGTGGAGTGCTCTGTGTGTGTCTGTTAGATCTCATTGGTTTATTGTGTTACGTCCTCTATTTCCTTACTTCTGTGCAGTCATTGTATCCACTTTCAGGAGTGGGGTACTGAAGTCCAACTACTCCTAAGAACTGTCTCTTTCTCCCTTGAATTCTGTCAGCTTTTGCTTCATGTATATGTAAATATATTTTTTACATGGTTGATTTACAAAATTGTATTAGTTTCAGGTATACAACATAGTGATTAAAAATTTTTATAGGTTATACTCCGTTTAAAGTTATTATAAAATACCGGCTATTTTCCCTGTGTTTTACAATACATCCTTGTAGTTTCTTTATTTCATACATAGTCATTTGCACCTCTTAATCCCCCTCCCATCTTGCCCCTCCTCCTCCTCACGGTAACGACTAGTTTGTTCTCTACTCTGTGAGTCTGTTTCTGTTTTGTTATATACATTAGTTTGTTTTATTCTTTAGATTCCACATAAAGTGAGAACACACAGTATTTGTCTTTCTCTGTCTGACTTATTTCACTAAGCATAATATTCTCTACATCCATTCACGTGGTTGCAAATGGCAAATTTTCATTCTTTTTGTGGCTGAGTAATATTCCATTGAGTATATATACCACATCTTCTTTATCCATTCATCTGTTGATGTACACTTAGGTTGCTTCCATATCGTGACTATTGTAAATAATGCTGCAATGAACATTGGGATGCACGTATCTTTTCAAGTTAATATTTTTGTTTTCTTCGGATATATGCCCAGGAGTTGAATTGCTGGATTACATGGTAGTTCTATTTTTAGTTTATTGAGGAAAATCCATAGTGTTTTGCTCAGTGGCTGCACCAGTATACATTCCCACCAACAGTGAACACTGGTTCCCTTTTCTCCACATCCTCACCAACATTTGTTATTTGCGATTTTTTTGATGATAGCCATTCTAACAAGTGTGAGGTGCTATCTTATCGTGGTTTTGATTTGCATTTCTCTGATGGTGATGTTGAGCATCTATTCATGTGCCTGTTGGCCATCGGTATGTCTTCTTTGGAAAAATGCCTATTCAGGTCTAATGCCCTTTTTTTTTTTTTTTTTTTTTTTTTTTTTTTGGTTCGGGGGCCTCTCACTGTTGTGGCCTCTCCCGTTGCGGAGCACAGGCTCCGGACGCGCAGGCTCAGCGGCCATGGCTCACGGGCCCAGCC